>NC_072734.1:116669999-116926558 GCF_026930045.1 Uloborus diversus | reverse complement strand
ATGTGTATGTGTGTGTAGGCATATGTGTTTGTGTCTGTGTGCATGCATGAATGTGTGGGTAGTTGTGTATGTGTGTGTGTGTGGGTGTCTGTATGTATGCGTGTGTGTAAGTGTTTGTATGTGTGTATGTGTTTGTGTGTGTGTATGTGCGCGTGTGTGTGTGTAGTTGTGTATGTATGCGCGTGTGTGTAGGACATGGATACAACCTGGAGACGACTTTCGCTATAGGAGCAGCATCGTGAGGAGCCAGTCGGTCCACGGTGATGGTGCGGAGGGTGGCGGTGGGAAAATAAAATGATAGGACATCAAAACAGTCTTTTTTGAGCAATCGTGATTGCTCAAAAAAAAAAAAAAGAGAGAGAGAGACCTTCGAAATCTTCAATCAAAACGACTATTCTGGAACTTCGATTTCGAAAACGTTCTGGAAGAAAGTCTCGAATCGCATTTTTTTCCCTAACGTCATTAAAGATGGACGGCAATAGCGTTTTAAGATTGAAATTAAAAACAATTTCTGGAGATAAAGCCACTAGATCTTCTCTCTTCATCTTCTAACATCATCGAAGTTAGTCTAAAACTGCATTTTTGAATTACATGAAGAAGTTTATTATTGTTGGTATAGTCGGCAGGGGTTGCCGTTTGAATGCAGTTGTCTAGGCGTTTGTCAGTGAGTTTTTCTACATTTAGTTTTAATGAATGTCATACTGGAAAAGTTAAATTTCGTATAGATATATAGCAGTGCATTTTATAACATAATGACCACTTGACATCAATGTCGCCTAGAGAAAAAAATCTCTCTCAGAAGATGCGAAATCAAACCACTGGGCGACTTCAGAAATTCGGAATGTACTTATTCATTATTTTTTCTAAATTGCCATTTTTGGCACTTGATTGAAAAAACTAGTAAAACGTGCTTTCCCCTAAAAGTTTACAAAGATGGCCTACAGTCAAGTTTTTACAATTTCAATGGGAAGTCCACAAAATCTCTCCTCTCACAAATAAACAAAAATCGTCTAAAATTGTGTTAAAAAAATTCCGGGAAAAGGTCACCAAACTCTCTCTCTCTCTCTCCACCCCCCCCCCTCCAACACATCACAGAAAATCGCCTACAACTGTATTTTTATGACTTTAATTCCGAAAATTTTGCAGGGGGAAGTTCCTCAACCCCCTCTCTCCAATGCCATCGAAGATTGTCAAAACTTTTGAATTTTTGGAGCTTCAATTTCGAAAAAATCGCCGGAATCGAAAACTTTTTCGAAAATGTCGTTAATGAGGGCTTTCAATTACGTTTTTAGAACTTCAGTTCCGAAAACATTCCGGGGGAGAGCCCTCAATCTCGAGTCCTTCTCCTAACGTCAATGAAGACCCACTAATTTATGTTTTTGAAGTTTCAATATTGAAAATTTGAGGGTTTACTCCGAACTCAATCCCTTCCCTTTACGCTACCAAAGATGGCTAACCATCGTATTTCAAAGCTCCAATTCCCAACAATTTCCGATGGAAAGTTAAAAACCCCGTTCCTTCCCCCTACGTCATAAAAATTGGCTTACAACCGCGTTTTTGAGACTTCAATTTCAAAAAATTTCTGGAGAGGAGCCCCCATGTCTTTCTTTCCTCATCTTTCAACATCATTCAAAGATTGCCTAAAACAGCGTTTTTGGAACTCCTAACATCGAAAAGTTTCTGTTGAAAAGTTCTGAACCCCTTGTCTTCTGCTACATCATCAAAGATGGTCTACAATTGCGTTTTTAGGAGTTCAATTACAAAAATATTTCCGGGGGTAAGCCCCCGAACCCCCTAGTTTTTAGCAACACTAAAATTGCGTTTTTGAAGCTATCATAAAACAACTGGGGAGAACTCATGTCTCTCATCTTTTCCTTCAAGAACACAAAGATAGCAAATAATTGTGTTTTCGAAAATAATACCCTTAAATTAAAAAAAAAATTCCGGAACGGGACCCCCAAACCTCCCTTTTACTTGTTAACCTCCAAATAGTCTAAAAATGCGTTCCGAACAAAAATTTTGGGGAGAAAGCCTGCAAACACTCCTTCCTTTGCGCGAATATTAAACAAAACTCAATCAATAAACAAATCCAAAACTATCTTCAAATTTTTATTTACAAATGCAATTTTAGTATTTCATTATGTTCGGTACGTAAACTGGTAAAAAGAGATGCCATTTTGTTGCTGCAACCTTTCTTTTATAAGGAAAAAAAAAACAATTGAGGACCTGAATAACAACTGAAAAAACTTCACGAGTTTTCAAACGAATCAAAAGTTAAAAGGTTTAATTTAGATAATTAGAAACTCTTTTTTCAGTTTTTTTATTCTTGCGTGTGTGATACTCGAAACACATAACTTTTATTCAAACTCGTTGAGCAAAGCACATTACACATTATTCGGGGGAAAAAAAACATGCTACAAATTTTTAACTTTTTAAAATTTTTTTATTTTTATTAGTCCACCCCCCCCCCCCCCACCTTAATGAATTAAGCAATCGCCCCTCTCAACAGGATCGTCTGGATCCGCCACTGATCGCGCTTCTAAAATGATCGTCTATATCCTTTCCGCGATAACCATTGGCATGCGCCTTCAGAAAAATTGGGGTATGCGCCTTTTTGAGGACCCAGTCCGACCCTGCACATATTGTGCATAATGGATTACTGGGACCCTCAGAAGAATTGTTGACAACATCATTGATCCTAACATCCTCCTTTACGGTAGGGGCGGATACAGAAAACCATTTTAGGGGGATGAAAAATGTCCCCCTCCCCCTTGAAGGAACCTACGGTTTTGGGTACAAAAGATTTCTGAAACTGTTTGGGGGTCAATAAAAAGCACCAAATCAGCCAAAAATAAAGCACCTTACTGGGGATAAACGTTATAAATTAATTTCGTAGGCAATGAAACAAAGTAGTTCAAATATTTACTTTCAAAAATAATTAATGAATTGAAAAGATACTGTAAACGTTTACATTTTATGCCTATTAAGAGATTGAACACAGTAAGGATGGATATTTTGTTGTCCTCAGTTTAGGGGGTTAGTTTCAATACCCCCATGACCCTCCCCTTGTATCCGTTACTGTTTTTCGGCTAGTTTTCTACCGTTTTATCGTAACAGAGGAAAAGTTCAGAAGTCAAGTTCACTCCACCGCAGTGCTTTGAGTAACATCAAAAAATGTGTTCTACAGGGTTAGCGTAAGGGTGCTACACTATCCTTGGTGACTAATTGGGGGGTAATTTTTTTTAAATATTAAACTTAAATAAATTATTTGAAAAAATGGTCATATACTGTGTTTTTAAGCATGCTCCTTCAGAAAAATATACTTTTAAAATTTTGGGAACGACCCCATTTTCAAAACTCCCGGAAAACTTTCCAGGTAACCCCCTTTTTTCGACCAAATGACTGGACTATAAGGATAGTAGAGTTGTGTCTGCGTCACGGACATAATTGATCCTTAAATTTTCATTTGCTTTTTTTTTTTTTTTTTTTTTTTTTTTTTAAGTTCAAGTGAGTCATCAGATGAATATGCACAAGCCGGAGCAATTGAATCATAAGGGAGCGAAATATTAGGTTTTGAACCTTACGGTAGCCTTATTTGGCACAGCTACGCACTTATCTCAATAAACAGAGAACGACTTGAGTGTCGTGAGAAAATTCTAATTCTTCTCTTTTTTTTCCTGAGTTGTGTCAGTTCTGTTTGCGATATGAGAAAACTAGAAATACCCTTTCTCCAGCTAAGTAGACGTCGGTTTATTGTGGTTTTACATTCGCATAACAAGGATAATAAAGTAAAGTTCTGGCATTAAAACACGCATGGTTTCTTCGTTATTTCGTGCAGAATGTAAAAACAAAGGAGCACGTGCAAATACTTTGTCTTTCTTCTCTCGTAACAAACGTTGGCGAGCAGGAACAAATTCTAGCTCTGGAATTTTCTCACTCCCATTCATCACAGAATGTGGTACGAAACTTGAAGAAAAAAGCTCACATTAATTCAGCGAGCCAGCATAATTCTTGTGTAGTTTTATTCGCCTTTCTGTTGAAAAAGTGCATGTAAAATGAAAATGATAATTTTATTAAATAAAATGCGGAAGACAAGTTTTACAAGAACTTGCCTGTTCTTTTCAAATTAGGTTGCTTCTTTCAGCATGATTAGCTTAACCATCAAGTCATAACTATAATTTAGTTAATACCTCTTCGCTAATAATTTTTAAAAGTATCTATAAAAATATTAATGTCAATTAACATGCAGGGTGTTTATAAAGTCTCGCACGGGGATTAAGAAAATTCTTTTATGAAAAACTATTTCAGATTCAAATATAATACTTTTGATACCTTACTATTCTGTTTTTTTAATCTTCATCTCAATTTTTTATATATACATAAAAATGACCATATAGGGGGTCAAGGTGGGCTCAACCTCCCTTCCTTAAAAAGGAGAATTTCCTTGCGTTTAGTACTTTTTCATTGCAAAAATGTAAAAACATTTCTTTTCCAGCAATTAATGAATAAGTTATTTCAAATGTCGAATTTTAATATCTCTAATCTTTACTGAAATCGGTTTCCATGGAGAAAATATCCTGCTTCACCATGAGGAAAATATCTGACCCCCCCCCCCCCCCCGCCTCCCCTCCTTAATATTTTACATATGGGCAACCGTGTATATATATACAGCGTTAAAACACTACCACGTGTGCACCTTTCTTAGTTCTGATAAGAATTAGACCATTTTCAGCTTCGTGCAATGCACTTAGCGAAGCCAGAATTTACTTTTTTGGAGGGAGGGGAAGGGTTTGGTCAAAGCAACCTGCGTGTAAAAATGCACGTATTTAACAGCAAAATAAATTGAAGAAAAAAAAAATTTTTACACAACACAAACTCAAATCAGAAAGGGTGAGATTTTCAAAAATTATTTATGCTTTAGCAATGTTACATAGAGAAATATAACTAACTTTTACGTAGAACTGATTCATAATTCACTGGTTACAATAGCTTTTCGAAAAATAAAATTTTTAATATTCCTCCCATCCAGTTTGCCACACAAGAAGGTCTTGACTATCGGCCGCGGAATAAATAGGACAAATCTTCAAATCAATTACCATTGCTCTTCTTTAATAGTATGTGACCAACATTGAAGTTCAAGTAATTATATCTTAAATCGGAATATATGAAACGAAAACCAATAACAACAGGACCGCAAAAAAATTCAATGAAATGTTACGACAGGAAATGAGAAATATTGATGTTTTTCTTTCGATGTCAGATGAGTTAAATATATCCTTCTCAGAATCCGTGTGAAAGGGTGAGGTTTGAACTTCACGGTTTTTAAAAATAATGAGTTTAATCTTGCACATTGAACCTGGAGAGCACGTACATTAAATTGTAGTCTCCCGGAAGGGCACCTCTGCAGAAGGTTTTAATGGGAAAATGTGACATTCAAGAATTAAAGATAATTGAAGCTTTTATTATTTTTACAAAAAAAAAAAAAAAATAGGTGTGTTCCTTTTGAATATCTGAAAGGAAACTGAACATCCTGTTCTACCGCAGTGTAAAATTAATACGATCAATCGTCTATACGTAAAGAATTATCGTTTTATAAATAAACTTTAACAATGTGTGTGTGTGCGTTTTTTTTTAAGAACTCATGAAGATTGTTTTTCGCTCTCACTATGTTAGCAATAGCCTGAGCAATACACTGTAGAGCAATAGCCCGACGTCTTTATTGCTCTTGTTTTCGTGATATGTAGATACTAGATGCGCGATCCCTTTTAATTTCGTCAATGGCTCACAGAAAAAAAGTCACACGACCTTAATTTTCTGCCCTATTTTTGGACATAAAAAGATTTAAACTCTGTCAAGAACTTCAAGGATTTTGAAAAAATAACCTTCTTCCAAACTTGGGCAACAACAAAATAAGACGTATTTTCAACGCTATTATAGTAAAGACGAATTCTCGTCTTTGATATCTTTTCACAATCAAACCAACAAGAACATATGATAATCGCTCAAAACGTTTGCTAAAATTCGATGTATCAACACATCCAAGTTTTAAACAAATATCTCAATTTGTTCTATAGTTATTTAAAGAACTTGGATTTTTCAAAAGTAAGTGCACCATTTTTCTTCAGTTTGATCGCTTAGATACGCCCCTAGGTTGGCTTTGCATTAAAGTAGTAGCGCCCAACGTAAAACCAGGGACGCCAAGAACCCCTTATATAGTGGCTTTAAGGACGCCCAGAACGTAACTTTTTGAAAGAGTGGAAATTCTCAATTTTCCGAATGGAGCCCCAATTTTTGCTGAATGCAAAAGAACATCCGGGCTTTTAAAAGTTGCAACTATGTCCCCAAATTTTCCGAATCGTCAGCAGGGGCAGACTGGGTCCTCCAAGAGGGCGTCAACCTTGACTCCAAAAGGGCGCAAAAAAAAAAGCCGAAGGTTCACAGGTTTGAAGAAGCAAAAAAAAGGCACACAAGTTTGAAGACACAAAAAAAAAGAAAGACAGAAAAACGAAAGCGCACACGTTCAAAGACGCAAATAAAGTAAAATAAAACAAAATAAAACAAACGAAACCGCACAGGCTTAAGGGCGCAAAAGAAAGGCCGAAGGAACCCAGGTTTAAAAGGCAAAAAAAAAGGGCGCAAAAAGAAGGAAATACGCAGTTACAAGGGTGTTAAAAAAAAAAAGACCTGTGACCCACTTCCCCCAATCAACTCTAATTTGACTTCTGAAACTTTGAATCAAATTATGTTTTTTGCAATCACGAGTTGCGACAAGACCCTACTCATTAGAGTTATTGCTTCTGGAAACGGATCCCCCCCCCCAAGCATGTCCCTCCTCCTGGGTGGTTACGTGTGTATAGTTGAGTGTGTGTGTGTGTGTGTGTGTGTGTAGGCTTACGTGTGTGCACGTAGGCGTGTGTATGTGTGTAAAGCCGTGCGCGCGTGTGTGGATGCGCATGCGTGCGTAGGACACCACCCAGCAGAAGTGGATTCCGGGGGACAGTGCTCAGGACCAGAGGAGCCGTGCCGGTGGGCAGTGGTGCTGCAGAGACCCCTGGTCCAAACTAAAAAAGGAACCACAACATCAAGGACTGTCAAATGAGAACAATAAGCAATCGTAATTGCTCAAAAAAAAAAAAAGAGCACAGGTTTGAGGGCACTGAAACGGGGGGCTCAAAGGTTCGAGGGCGAAAAAATAGATAAATAAACAAACGAAAGCGTGAACGTTCGAGGGAGCAAATAAAATAAAATAAAGTTGGAGAGGGGAGAGAGCAAAAAAAAAAAAAAAAAAAAAACGAAAGAAAAACAGGAGGTACAGCACAGGTTCGAGGGCACAAAAAAAGCAAAGATGCTAAGACTTGAGGGCGAAAAAAAAACGAAGCCGCACAAGCTTAAGGGCACAAAAAGAGAAAGAAAGAAAGAAAAACGAAAGCGTACACGTTCAAAGACGCAAATAAATTAAAATAAATAGAAGAAAAAGAAGAGAAAGCGCACAGGCTCTAGGCGCGAATGAAAAGCTGAAGGAGCTGAGGTTTGAGGGCACAAAAAAAGAGAAAAAAGCGCACAGGTTCGAGGGTGGGAAAAAAAACAAGGCGCATAGGCTTGAGAGCGCAAAAAAAAAAGGTGTACAGGTTTGAGAGCGCAATGAAACAAAGGAACAAAAGTTTGAAGGCACATTTTTTTTTAACGAAAGCGCGCAAGTTTGAGGGCGCAAGTAAAATGAAATTAAAAATAAAGTTCAAGAGGGGAGGGAGCAAAAAAAAAGAAAGAAAGAAAGAAGACGCAGCACAGGTTCGAGGGCACAAAAAAAGAAGCAAAAATGCAAAGGTTTGAGGGCGAAAAAAAACGAAGGTGAACAGAGGAAGTTTGAGGACGCACAGGCGGGAGGGCCCATCGTCCCGCGGACCGATGGTCCGGCGGGCCAGTTGCCCCTGATCGTCAGACAAAATTTGCCGAAACAGAAAATTTTCTGTTAGGTCATAGCGACCTCCCGTGACCTCCCATCAAAGACCTCTACCTAAAACAAGCGTGCCGAATTAGCAAACGCATTTTGAGAGCTTTTATTTTAGCTGAAAGGATTTTCCTAAGGATTTTTTTCCCCTCCACAACTAGACACAGTTGTTACAAATTAAAAATAAGTCATTGATCCTTTTAAGAACTTAATTGAAAACCGTCTTTTGAAAGGAATAGCAAAATTTAAATGAATAACTGTTGTTAGAGTTTTAGATTCAGTAAAGTTGATTATTTTACGCTCGAATATGTAGTTACATGTTCAAAGTTTGTTTGTAAACGAAAATAATGCTGACAAAAAGTAAAACATCTTTAGCACAACAGAAAAACATTGAAAAACTGCGGGAATTTTTTTTTTTCCTTTTTTAAATTATCAAAGAACTTTTTTATACACCTAATCAAATGAAAAAAAGCGATATCTTCCATACAAAGGCAAACCTTGGTATTGCGTCTCAATGAAAAATTAGCCTTCAGACACCCCATGAAACAATCAAAATAAATATTTCAGAATGGAAGAAGACTAATTGTGGGCTATATTTAGTGGCCTGAGTGACCGCTTGAATGCATCCTAACTTGAACCATACCCATGAGGTGGAATGTTAACAAACGGGCTGACGCTTCTGACCTTGAAATGAATACTTCAGCGGCCAAGAGAAAATGGTACAACACCCTCCTCATCCATTCGAAACAATATTTCAGAACGGTTTTCATTCATATTTAACACATTCTGATTAATAGTAAAGAAAAAAATTATAAAAGATTACGCTACTCCTATCGCAATAGAAATGCTCCAAGATTGATTCAGCCATTGTTTTTAGATTGAAAAAGATGTTTTTACATTGATACATGCGTGAGGGATTTTTATTTATCTCTTCACGTTGTAGGAAGTGCTTACTTTTTAACAAAAAAAAGTGTGGGAGTTCTCTGGTGCTCAGGTCTTACGTTTGTATGTAAAAGTATGAATTTTGCCTAATATGTGAAACTTATCCAGAAATTTGAAATAAGCACTAGAGCTGGGATACAGTCAACTCCCACAGAAGTTAAGCTCTAGCAGGACGTATTAAGAACAATTGACATTAAGACCTATATCCTGGTACAGTTTGGGGCACCCTTTCAATACATTTTAGATACAGCCCGAGTTCGACAAAAATTAAAAAATCTTTGGCGACAGGGAAAAAGTGTTGGTACCAGACAAATTCTTCCTAAAGAAAATTCAGTCTAACATAGCTTTTGAAAGATTCTTCTTCAAAACGAACGATACACCAAAGTACGTTTTCTCCGTTAAGATTCACAATTGTTAAAATTCAAATTATATCATCGTATAGATATAGAAGAAATCAAAATACAAGTTTAGGTTAAGCTGAGAATCGACCAGCAAATAAAGATCAAGTTTCTCGAAATTCAGCCACCGCGAAAAACTGATCAGCGAATAATAAGATTATCTAAAATCTAAATCATAAGCCTCGATTGTGCTGTGTTTTAACTTAAATAAAACAAAAGAAGGAAAATAGTTCACAAAATTGTCTTGATTATTTCATAAATAAGTTATTGCACGCAATTAAGTTTTTATACACGACGTAATTTATTAATTTCATGTATGTTGTCCCATGTATGCTGTCCCCATCATGTCCTAAAAGACAACGGGGGGTAAATGTGTGATTTCAGAAATTTAACTTTCAAGAAAAGTGATTAGTTTTTCGAAACAAATTGAGAATTTATTGATGAGCGTATAATCCTGCTTTAATTTCGCAAAATAATAATAATAATAATAATAATAATAATAATAATAATAATAATGATAAGTTCTACATTCCAATTTTTACAGAAACAAATTAAATTCAAAATTTAGACTAGTCTTTTTTTTATCAGAAGGTGTATGCATTCATAAAAGGGTCATTTCGTGTGACGGAACGGGGCATTTGGAGTAATTTTGTTATATAAATACAGATTAAACAAGCTACAAATTTTATTTCTGATAGCAACAGTAAGGATTTGCCATAAGAATTATGTAGTACGTAAAAAGTTATCATTTTTAAATAAAATAATTGAATGACATGCAATGAAATGTCCGTGACGGAACGGAACTAGTCTGTGTTCGTAACAGACATACAAGAGTCCCGTTTCGACTCGGGCATTTTATTGCATGTCATTTAATTGTTTTCTTCTAACTGACTAACTTTTGATGTTCTATATAGTTCTTATGACTTCTTTTTTTTGTCGTTGTTGCTATCAGAAATAAAATTTATAGCCTGTATTGTGTTTTTTAAACAAAATCTAATGACAAAACTACTCCAAATGTCCCTTTCCGTCACACAGAATGGCCTAAAACTGACATATTATTAATGTATATCATTTTCAGAGGAAAAGATGTAATTCAAAGGAGCCTCGGAATGCTCGCCGATTTAATCCGGCTCTGGGGAATGAGAAGAAGAGAAATCTTTCCCAGGGAGGGTGTAACTCCCTCTTCCTCTCTCACGAACGATTACCGATCAACAGGGGTCATCGCTGACCGTCTCCGGAACAGGTTTGTTGACAAAATTCCGAGATAGGTCGAAAGCACGACATCTCCGTCCGCTCCGACGACGCCCAGGATCCTGGGCGCCGCCTCGCCCTTATCTTTATTCATGGAGCGAAAGGATGCAACGGATTAATCCGTGACATAAGAGTGTGTGATCTAACCCCCCATCATTAACCTTAACTGCTAACCCTCATTTGCGGTTACGAGAAAAACAGCCGCCGGCAGAGGTGGATGAGCTGTTGTGTCGAGAAAAAATGTTTGTGGCCATGATAGATTTTTGTTTTGACGAGGGAGAGGCACGTTTATCCAAACATTGAAATTCAGAACGACGGAATGGCGTCTTACATCAGCAGCATGTCAGTTAGGGGTGGAGTGAATGATGGATGATGACTTCCAATGAATGTCCAGTTTGTTGTAAGAGGGCAGTCATTATCTTCACAGCACACGTTTCGGACAGGACTATCTTACGCTTTTTATTCATACTTTCTCCTCCTCGGCAACACAAAGAACCTCCTATTTCTTCTTTATCATTATTTTCGGATCTCTTCAGCTCCGGACATGGGCGTGCTAAAAATGGCACCTAATAAGAAATCTTCATGCAAACAAATTAAAAGAAAGTTAAAATTTTGTTTTATCGAATGTATTTTCACTTATAATCTTCTGCATTAAAAAACTCCCTTGTAACTTGGAACACGTGTCTACATTTTTTTTTTTTCAAATTTGAATTTAAAACGTTATTTTCCTTTTACATAAGTATCTCATGCACTTTAATTCTTAATTTGAAAGGGTAAAAAAAAATAGAACAATCATTTATTTATTTTATTTTCTGCAAAAATACTTATTTTCACGAGCCCGTCGCAATCGCCAAAATTTAAGTCTCCCGAAATATTTCAATTTTATAATATATCCTTGTGCTGTAAATCTTTCTTGTACAGTCTTGAATGTAAAAAAAAAAAAGTCCTACCTCTAGAGGGAATAACACTTAATCTTTCCTCGGTGTTCAATAAGGACACGCCAACAACTTTCAGTTTTTTTGAAATAAAAATCGCGAAATTTTCAACTCACAAAATCAGATAGATATCTTCATTTCCGCGAGTGCTTTTGCAATGTTTTTTTTTTTCTTTGAAAATTCACATTTATAACGTTGCTTAATCTTACTGTACATATTAATTAAAAAGAGACCATACACTTTAATTCTTGAATGTAAAAAAAAAGGAAAAAAAAGAAGTCTTACCTCTAACGGGAATAACACCGTATCTTTCCTCAGTGTTCTCTAAGCTATACGCCAACAACTTTCAGTTCTGTTGAAATAAAAATTGCGAAATTTTCAGCTCACAAAATCCCAGATATCTTAATTTTTCACGAAAATAAGAGCTTTTGCAGCGCTTTTTTTTTTTCTTCTGAAAATTTGCATTTATAACTTTGCTTAATTTTGCTGTACATATTGAGGAAAAATAGACCATACACTTTAATTTTTAATTTGAAAAAAAAAATATTGGAAAGATCATACATTTATTTATTTTCTCATGAATCCCCCTTAAAAATGATATTAAAAATTGACTTAAACTTTTTGTTCAGATTACAGATAAAATTTTTGACGCAACACTTCTTTTGCGCGATAAAGGCAAATTGCCAACATAAAACGGAACTAAAGACATGCAAATGAAAGTGACGTTGTTTTTAGCGCAAATTGGTGCTATATCGCCAGGTTGTTGGCAAAAATAAGATGCTTAATCTAGTATCAGTTTTGTGATATTGAAAATGTAAGACGAGATTCCTTTAAAACTCCATATTAGTGCCGAGATTTCTATTGATTATCTCTGTAAAACTCTTTTTTGCATCGATTCGCAGCACTACAGAGAAGCTTCGTAAAATGTAAATTCCTGGGTTGTTTCCAAAATTTTAGAAGATTTTTCTTTTGAAAGAGCATACTTGAAAACATAGGAGTTAACACCTTTTTTTTTTTTTTTTTTTTTGAATAGTAAGACAAGTTTTTAATATATTGAAACAATTATTTTAATCAGTGCACAGATTCAATTTCTTTTTTTTACGCTTCTGCTCATGACATCACTAGTGAGGAAATGCCATTCACTGATGTCATTAAAGCAGAGCGCAATGTTTAATTCGCTTCATTATTCTCACTAGGGTTCCCGCGCCAAATTCAGTTTGGCGGGATTGTAAGGAGCAATCCCACGGGATCCAGATGGAGTGACTTAATTCTTCTAAAAATTCAATTTTAATGTCAAATAGAAAATGCTGTGCTTTCTAGGAAGGACTGCTTTTGTTACTCGAATTAGTAGTTTTCTCGAATTCTATACACCAATAATAGAGCACTACGAAGTAGGATCCAAATTAGCAATTATCGCTTGGACCGCAAAAGAGAGTGCCCTAAAAAGTTCATTGCATCTTGAAAAAGCATCGCTCGTATGGGATGGGAAAGGATTTCTGCTCAAAAAATAATGAGATAAAAACACGTGCTGTAACTCTACGATTAAATAATTGTGGACATTTAGCAAAAGAGCCCTATTAACTACATCACTTTCTGAAATAGATTTTTTTTTTTATGCTTGGCTTTTGCTCAAGAACTGAAAATTTCAGTCAAAAACAATGTCTATTGGATATGTGTCTTACTGTATTGAATTCAACTTGTATTGAGAATACACTTGTTGTTTCATTTACATTGGTCATTGTATCGGTGAATTTGATTTATTACAGCAATGAGGGGGAGTAAGGTTTTTCATTGCATTCAGGCTACTCCAGCGGAATTTGCAATATGTAATGCACTTTCACCACTTTTTTCTAAAGCATAATTCTCAGGATTCCAAATTTTCGTGATGGTTTTCAAAAATGTTGATAAATTTTACGCATTTTTTTAATTGTTGAACGTAGAAAAACTGAAACCTTGAATGAGAACACCAATTCATTTTCAGAAAAATATACTCAATCTTTATTGTGTTCTTAATAATGAATCCACCATCCATTTTTATGAGACATTTTTTTCTTGCCCTTTTTGCAGCTATACGAGGAAGGTGATTCAAACTTCAGATGATGCTTGTAAAATAGTCGTTTTATGAGCGACAAAAGCTGGAAAAACGCTTGCATGGAAAAAATTTGCGGGATTTAGCCCTGAATTCCGCTCAATATCAAGCGGGATTCGAGATCAGGATTGGAAACCCTAGTTCTCACGTACTGGCAAAGCGGTTAACAGCAAACATAGGTCATCAATGTGTAATACATAGAAGCGTAAACATTCAGCGTGCCAAAAAATATCACTTGTGACGTCATAAAGACCACGCCTTATTTCCAAAATCGGACATTAAAAAAATTGAATTAAAAAAAACTGTTGGGAAAATAAAAGGTTCTTCTGACTCCATGTTATTTATTTTTTTTCTGCTTATCCTATCAATTTCAGAAACTAAAAGTAGTTCTTTTGACTGAAGGAAACAACCCCATTGTGTCATAAGTTGAGTGCACAATTTCTACATGTTTCCCTCATATATGTGCACAATTTCTACGTGTTTCCCTCATATATGTGCACAATTTCTACATGTTTCCCTCATATATAATACATACATACAAAAAAACAAGCAATTTGTGTGAGTGGAATGAAGTAAAATTTTCTGAAGACAGTGAAATCTTCGGAAACTATGAAAAAGCCCCCCCCCCCCCATAAAAACTTTTTAAATAAGCATGCAACAATCATTGGGAAAAAAGTTTTAAAAGGCTTTTTAAATAGTTTTTTAGTTTTAGAATGCGTTGGCAGTACAAAATTTTTGGATCACAAACACCCCTGTGTGTGTTTTCACAAACACCCCTGTGTGTGTTTGTAGCGCACGTACCCGAACAATGGAAAGCCTATAAACAGATAGTTTTGCGACGATATACACTTCCATCAATCAATTCCTGATAAATTAGTTAGAATATAAGTCGATACAGTAAACTCCCGATTATCCGCGGAATAGGATGACAGAGCAGTTAAGTCTTTTCGACCTTATTTTTTGCTACAATTATTATTTTCACAACTTATCAAGGCAAATAACTTAACTAAAAACTAGGGAGGCATCAATTTATCGACCACTTTGCCAATTATTTATAATCAGCCAATGTTCAGATTACTCTGCCAAAAAATTTGTTTTATTTAAAATCTTTAAGTGTGACTAGAGCAAGAAACTGTATTGAATGAGTTCATAAACAAATAACAAATGAAATTTTCCGCAGTAAACGGTAACATGGATGGTGGATGCACCAAATAAGATTATTTGACCAATAACGTCATCCCTCCATATTTTGATGTAGTGGTTCAAAAATTTGCTAGATTGCGACTCCATCGTCATGAGAAAACCTAACTGATGATAAAGCATTATCAACAAATAACGTACAAGTATAAGTAGCATACTATTGAAGAAATGCCATGGGTATTTTCACATTCATATGCCCCTCCTTTTCTGTTAGATAAATATACATAAACTAGCTGCGTTGCCCGGCTTTGCTCGGGCTACCATGAAAATAAAATGAGTGTTAAGTGACTTATGCTCAACAATCAGGCTTAAATAAAAGAAAAAAAAAACATCATGCAAAATTTCACTTCCAAACAATGATGACAGCATGGGTGCCCATATGCAAAGTTGAAAGGGGGGCTCAAATATTTTCCCCGTGGAAACCGATTTCAGGACAGATTAGAGTCACTAATATTTGACATTTTTAATAACCTATTCATTAATGCCTGGAGAAGAAATGTTTTTAAATTTTTGCAAAGAAAAAAGTACTAAAAGCAAGAAAGTTCTAATTTCAAAGGGAAGCTCGAGCCCCCCCCCCCCTTTCCCCCCTATATGGGCGCCCTTGGATGACAGTATTAAAATACTTTTAAGAAATTAAAATGGAAAAGATGGATTTAAAAAATGTAACCACGGGAACATAAAATAAAATAAGGTTAAGAAATTAAAGTGTGAAAGATACAATGGATTCAAAAAGCGTAACCACGGAAACGCGAAAATTAAATGGTTCACTACTTGAATATAAATGGGCTTTTTCGAACTTTATTTCAAAAGTCGTGTAACTTTTTTTCCTCTGAAGTTAGAAGCTCACTTTTTCATCCAAAGGTTGAGTTAGATCTGGAGTAAAAATGTCGCTTTTTTCCGATGGTGTCAAAAACAAAACTGTGGGACAGTTCCTTTTTTTTATTGATTTATTTAATGAAGAAATTAGTGCCTAAATTTCAGCTAAGCATAAACAAATTCGAGCTAAAAACGCAAAAAAACTCCCGCCATAATAAAGTTTGAGCATTAGAACAAATTGTGTAGAACACAGAAAATTCTACCCTTTCTAACAATATGTAATATTAATATATATGTGCAAGTAATTATTCACCCCCAGAATTCAAGAATTTATGTCGAAATAGTGCCTAAATTGGAATAAAAAATGAGCTACTCGTCAAATTTTTTTCGAACTGGCCTGCAAACATTTCCGGAGCTAAAAAAAGATACTGTGAAAATTTCAGTGAAATCGACTGGGTAGTTCTTGAGTTTTGCACGTTCAAACAGACGCTTTTTGGAGACTTCATTTTATACTAGTTCGTCCTTTTTAACTCTCCCATTTTTTATTGAAACAATACGCATTCTAACAGCGAGTGATCCATAGGGTCTTGATATTACAAACAATCTGAAGCAATGTTACTTTTTTTATTTATATTAATCTGCACAAATATAATTCATATATAATGTTGCATACATCTTGTGTGTCAATACGTTGTGCTTTAAAACTGCCTTATAGCATCAGTTCCGGTTAAAATCAAATACCGACTATTAGTAATAAAAAAAACGATACTAAACTAAATCTTTCCGATAGATGACATCTACTAACTATAATTTGAATTTTTATGTCTAGTTAACAAAATAAATTTTATCAACTATTGTAAGAAAATTGGTTTACAGAATTTGAATAAAATTTTGATCCATTATTTTTAAGAAAAATTATTAAGTAGAAAAAAATAATCACTCACAAATGAAACAAACAATTAACTAATTCTGGAAAGTTGAAATTGTAATTTAAAAGGAAAGTAAATGAAGAAATTGTTGTATCAAAAATCATTATAATTGATTGGCAGCAATTCATCAGCATTGGCCGATTACCTTTCACTGATTAATCCGTAATTGGCCAGTTTGCTTATAGGTACATTCTTAGCATAAATCATCATTTTGAAAAATTTGAAAATTTAGCAATTCATATGTGTGAGATAAATAAATAATTTTGTGCTGAAAAGTAAAACAAGAAATAACGTCAAAAAGCACAAATTGAAGATTACTGCAAACAATTGTAGTAATATGCAATTTGTGCTTTTTAATGTTATTTCTTACTTCAATTCATACATGTGTTTGTGAGTGCGTAGGTGAAAGTAAACAATCCCATTCAGCAGTATTTATATTCACATATTTATGTAGGTTCTTGCAATGCCCGTCAAAATAAGCTTGTGTAATCATGGTTTGTGAATATACAAACTATTGATATAATGACAACGTGTGAAAATGTTCAGTTTATTGACTTCGGATAAAAAATGAGTACTTAGAATGAAACAAGAATTTTAAAAAACAAAATTGATAAAAGGAAATTAATAATAATAATTTAAAAAAAACAGCATACTCACAACCTGAAATACAACATAAAGGAATCAGGTTTTACATATACTTGAACAGCCATTAAAAATAATTAATCTGAATAAAAAATAAAATTTTAACAAACATATACAAAAAATATGTGCAAGTTATGTACAAAAAATATGTGCAAGTAGCAAAATATAATATTTGCATAAAAATAATTTCAAGTTTATCATTTAGGAACATTTCGTGGCTTTTTAAAACATCATATCACATCCAAAACGATTGCCAAAAATCTTTTGACAGTTATAAGATCTTATCCTCTTAAAAAGAGTGGAATAAGAATTTTTAATGAAAATATGCTACTTAGAATAATTAAGTTTCATTATTTGGGAAGCACATTCAATCAGTCAAATTTTTTTAAAGCAACTGATTGTCATGAAATAATCGCAAATAAAATTATGAAAATTTATTCATTATATTTTGTAAAGAATGTACATACTTATTTTGAAGCATTAGATTTGACATCAAGCAAGAAATTATAAGTGTTCATAAAACTATGAATTTTGAAACAAAAGTCATCAAAGGAAAACGGAGTTGGTATTCAAAGAACTTACTGCTGAGCTAACTATTTTTTTTAATGTAGCACTGTGAAATAAAAAAACATAGAAACAAATTAGTTAAGATTTGTTTTAAAAACTGGAAATCTTTTTCTCGATGGTACAGCAGTGAAAATCAGTGATAAAAACTGTACTTATATATATTTTCTAGTAAAAAAAATTTTTTGCACACTTTTATATTTTTTGACCTGTTTTACACCATCTATATACATGTGGTTATTAAACTATACACAAATCAAAAGACTTTTGAAAAGGCAGCTTTGATATAATGATTTCAGAAAATATACATCATACATTTGATTCTTTTTTTCTTTCTGTTAGAAGTATAGATATTAACATATTTGATCCTAGACATATGTAAGTAAAAGGCACAAAAGTTTTGGGCTTTGACATAAGCACCACACATTACTTAAGCTTTATCCTGTATTTATATCATACATAAGGCACATTTAATTCAGCAACATCAAAAAGTAATACTTGAACATAAACATTTGAACAGCTTGTAAAAGAACATATTACAAATATTTGACATATTAAATATCACTTAAAATTCAGGAAAATATTGAACAACTACAGAAAGCCTTAAGCACTTTACCGAACAATATTGCATCTGATACTAAGTGGTTTATGTACAAACTAATAACAAATATGTAATTACAAGAAAATAACAAATCTTTGGCGACATCAGTAGATGAAAAATAGGCTGACGTTTTAAGAAATGATTTTTTCTTCAGTCACACATTCTTTGTTATAAAATTTACTTTGTTTAAACTAGCAAACTTTTGAATTATTTCTATCTCAAGAAACAAATGCACAGCTGTGCATAAATTGAATATAAAATTTATATTGAACAAATAAAGAGAAGTTCCATTGGAACACTTTAAGGTAATTTTTGTGTAAGAAATGTTATGTATAATACACACATTAATATTAAGAGGTATCTTTCAAAATTTCTACAGTCGAATCTAAAATGCACAGCAACAAAATGGCACAACATTTGACACATAAAATTTAAAAAATCAAAAAAAAAAAGATGCATGGAAACACATAATAGTTTGTTAAAGAAAATAAAAGAAAAAAAATAACAAAGTGATGCATTGCTTTCAGCAACAGGATAGAATATTCTTGGTGTATCCTATTAATATTACCATAACATACTTCAGTGAATAATGTTTGAAATAAAACTATTATGCTGATTAATTAATGGTAAAGAGAAATGAAATCTTATTTTTTTCGAAAACATATTGACATCTTAAAATATGGCATGAAATAAAATAAAAAAAAATTAAATTATTTCAATCTTATCACAAAATATTGAATTTGAAAGAATAAAGCACTCAGTAGGTTCATAGAAGAGAAATTTCTTTCAACTACTTTTAAATGATGGAGCAACAGCAGCACTTCTGAGGATAATCTGCAAAATGAACTTTCTTCTCATAACCATAGACATAAAACTCTCCACCTTTTTCTTTCCACACATACCTCACTTGGCCAATGGGGATGAGACGAATCACTTGTCTCTAAAATAAAAAACCAGTTGTAAAATATTTTAAATTTCAATATAAAATAACTCAAAATAGACCTAATAAAATTAAAACAGAAAACTTAAAACTTCAATCATACTCAGAACAGGGTGGTTTTTTTTTTTTTTTTGGAGCAATCACGATTGCTTATTGCTTTCATTTGACTGTTTTGAGGTCCTATCATTTTGTATTCCGGGAGCACCCCCTGCAGCATCACCATCGACTGGCTCCTCACGATGCTGCTCCTCTAGCGAAAACAGTCTCCAGGTTGCGTTATCCATATCCTACACACACACACGCATACATGCACACCTACACATACACACCTGCATACACACTCATGCCTGCACACAGACACAAACACACACGCCTACATACACATGCACATGTAATTGCGAAAAACATAATTTGAATTCAAGATGTCAAAATTCAATTTTTTTTTTTTTGCAATGATACTTTTATATCAATACAATATATATTGCCAAGTAGGCATCAAGTATTCTAAATTAAATCAGATACTAAAAGGTTATCTATCATAAATTTGAGACTCAAGGAAAAATAGCTACCAGTTTTTTGAAATGCTTTCTGCTCTGCTTTTATTCGTATGAGAGCTAGAAATATTCTCTTTTACCTCTGTAGATACTTTTCATGCACAGTGCTAATGAATTATTTACTTTTTATTTGACCAACATTTCATCTGCTTAAAAATTCTACATTTTTAACTAAAAGTTTACTTTAATGAGGCTACAGTAATCAATATTAATGATCACATACAGCATCACTGATATTTTGGGATACATTCAATGAAAAAGAAGTCTAATAGCTTAAGTAGTTTTTGTTAATTTATTGAATTATTTTTTAAATTTATTTACTGATTTGCAGAAAGAAGACAGCCTAAGAAAGTGGAAAACTTTCATGACAAACAATAGTTTCAACACATATGAACAGATAATTAGAAAAAAAGCATATTTATGCTGAAAACTGACTAAATAAATTTTTCAAATGTCCACTAAGTCTACTAAGAGTAGAGGAAGCGGCTGTACCCACGGACAAAATTTACTTTTCAATTTTTGCTGGTCCCTGGGAATGGATAATCGATCGGAAAACTTTTCTGGCAGATCATCTAATTTGGCAATTTTTGTCAGGTGAAAATCTCAAAGCTTTCAACCTCAAAAATTTGTTCTTAAAAACCATCTTTTTTGTTCATGTATACAGCAACCCATTCACCCAGCGGATAGGTGCCTTTGTACCCATGGACATATAAAACAATAATATTTAAATAGGTCTGAGGATCTAATTTATACTCAATGCATTTTAATAAGCCATTTTATATTGAAATACTTCGAACATCTATTGAAAATAACATATCCATTAGAAATTAAACATTGAAAATTAATCAAAGGGTTTTTTTAATTTTTTTAATTTTCCTTAATTTTTAACGTCAGTGAACTCCTTAAAAAAGTTACAAGTCTTAAGAGAGTTAATGATGTTATGAATAATTAATATGTTTTTAAACAAAAAAATAACTAGATTCATGATAGTATGACTCTCTATGTATTCACATAATAACTTCAATTTATATGCAAATTGAAACCTTTAACCAATATTAACCCATTACAAAATAACTCAGTTTAGATTAAACCAACAAAAATCTAGAAAAGTCTTCAAATAAAAACAGGTGGTATTGAAGGTCTGTAGATCCTACAACAGGGGTGGGGGTTACTTCAA
Source organism: Uloborus diversus (assembly GCF_026930045.1). Lineage (NCBI taxonomy): Eukaryota > Metazoa > Arthropoda > Arachnida > Araneae > Uloboridae > Uloborus > Uloborus diversus. Next base: position 116,905,572 of record NC_072734.1, on the reverse strand, counting down.
CACTATATTTTCAAGTCGTACTTCAAATTCATCATCATTGTTAAAAGCAAATTTTAGACGTTGATGACAAGGCACCATTTTGAGGTACTTCACATTGTAAGAAGTCTCATGTGTGACCCAAGGAGACTAAAAATTGCTCAGGGTGACAACAGGAACTGTGAAAAAAAGTTCCCTGACTTTTCCCTGATTAAGTTCACTAAATTTCCCTGATTTACGTTACCAATGATAATGGTTTTCTTTCTTTGCTCTACTTGAAATCCATTGTATGTTTGTATAAAATGCAGTATTTTAAACGTTTTAAGTTGTGTACAGTTGTTGAACTAAAGATATATTTTAAAAAGATGCTACTTTTTTAATAAAATGGTTAAAAAAACACATCAAATCATTTTTTTGGGAAAAAAAACCTACAAAACAGTATATTAAATTTTCCTACAATGGAAAGATTATAGAAAATTAAAATAAAAAAAAAACTTTACTTCCAGAAACCACTTAGCATAAGAATTTTTAGAAGCTATTGAAATTACTCTTAAAAACATATGTGTATTTATGATATAACTAAAAAGTAAATGAAATTATTTTGAACTAAGTTTTCAAATAATTGTTGCAAGAATAACAAGTAATAGTGAAAGAATAGAAGTAATGTAGTTATTCTTATATAACTAATTGACATATTTATGCAAAACAGACAAAACCATTTGACATCAATTCATAGGGAGCTTTTCTCTAATCAAGAACATAGGTTTTAATGAATGAATACAGCATTTTAACAATAAAAAAATAAAGATATTTACTTAAGTACACAAGTTAACTCTATTTCAAATGATTTCAGTATGTAACGAAAAAAAATCTTAGAAAGCTTTTGTAACGAACAACTTTGAAATGCAAGAAAAAAAAAGCAATTAGTTAATTTCAAAATACATAAAAGAAAAATACAACTTGGTTATAAAATTAAAGAATCACTTAAGTCTGAAGAAAAGAAAACTTTTATAATCTGCGGTGACAAAAAATAGTATAACGGCAAAAAACAAAGTTTTTTTTAATTGAAAGTACAATTTTAGCAATTAAATTAAAAACGAGAAGTAATAACTTTTAAGCTTTTATAGTATTAATTCAAAAACCAAAGATTTCTTCTTAAAATAGTGATTGCAGACACTAATTACTTCGAGACAATGGAATGATACCTACAACAAAAATGAATAATACAATCCACAACGGAGTAAAAAAGAAGAAATTTTGTTCATGTTTTTTTTTACTTAGATCCTACAAAAAATGTGATAGAATCTTAAATGTTCGTTTGATGACGTTGAAACTTTCTGGGGTATTGAAGAGGGTTGTGACACACGTTGAACCCCAATTAGGATCCCTCTCAACGATACCTGGAATTTCCCGACCAACAACCGTAGGTACTACCGTGGGTACAGCAGCTTCCCCTATGATATTTAGTGCAAAATTACAACATGCTATCATCACTCTCATTGGAACTTAAAATCGTCACTTTGCAATTTCTTCAGCCTCTTGAAGAGTACAAAAAAGTCGAAGTTATCAATAAAATACCAAACAAGATGTGATTGAAGTATAACTAAAAATATATTCATTTACTTAATTTCTACAACTTGCTCAAAGTTTGTTAAAGAGCATGATATTTAATCTAGCCTTAACAACTATAAAGCTTAGCTATTAATGACAACATGCAGAAACAATTAATTAACAGATATAAACTTGCCAAACAAAACAATTAATACAAAAATCTTTTTCAGGCAGGATGCGTTGAACTATTTTGCTTATTACAGTTAAAAAGCTTAGCTAATAATTACAACATACATAAACAAGTAATTTAGATGTAAAAATTATTTTAAACAAAGAAAGTAATTAATACAAAAAAAAAATTCTCAGGCAGAGAAATTTTAATTATTTTATTTACTATCCATCAACCACCCCATTAAAGCACATCAAAAATTTATTAAGATATTAATTAATACTTATTGCTATAATAATTGTATTTAGTTTATTATAACATAAGTTGAATAAATACTGCAAAAGCATTTTTTTTTTTTTTTTTGTGAACTAATTTTCGCTAAAATAAAGGTATCAGTGAATTAGCAAGCTGAAAATTTCACGAATTTTATATGAACAGAACCGAAAGTTAATAAATTCAATGCAAAAAAATGTTTTGTGAAGCTTAAATTTTTGTAATTAGGAGGGGCTATAGTGCTTTTGCAGTAATTAAAATATTTTTATAAAATGTCAATTTATTTCCAGCACACTGGTACTAACCTGCTTTAAAATGCGTTCATTTGGGAAAGCTGAATTATGTTTATTGATATATTCGCTGGAGGCGTTCACCACAGCTTGATCAGGTGCATTCATAAGAGGCCAAACCTAAAATTCATACTTTAATCATACATCATGCATAAAATCTTAAGTGTAAATTAGAAGCAAGGTGCAGAAAAGCAATAGGAACAAAAAAATAAATAAATAAATAAAACAGCAATAGAAAAGAAAACTTGGTTTTATCCAAAAACGAGCTGATGCGTGTATCACATGACTTCTTTTTATGCCAATTTAATGATAAAAAAAAGGGCACAGGGAGTAAGCAAGGTGTGTTTCCTTGCTTACTCCCTGTGCCTTGGAGTAAGCAAGGAAACACACCACTACTTTCTTGCAAACCAAAGCAAAAAAAAAAAAAAAAAATTACACAAATTTATTTCCCCATTATTGGCAATTTTAATGTGATTCAATGGTTGACTCTCTAAATTCTGCCAATAGTTGCCAAATTAAAAAGATTTAAAAATAAAAAACGTTAAATTTGTTACCAGGTTGGCAACAAAACGGGGGCAACCAAAAGCCTGGGAATAGATCGCCAAATTATAACATCAAATCAGCGGCGTAGCGTAGCTTTCTGCAGCCCGGGGCAGGCACCAAAATCACCGCCCCTCTTACAGTGTCCTGCTATATGCTCCCCCCCTCACACACAACAAATAAACGACATACTTAATATTTTACAGAATGAAAACAAGATTTTATTATCTGAAACATGTTTTACATTTTAATATAATCTTACTTCAACAGCAAATACTGTTGATTGAAAAATTCTATTTTTCAAAAATTATTGCACTATGAGAGATAATATTTTCCCTAGATAAAAACATTTAAAACATGATCTAAAACTATGTATACTAATAGTATTTTTAAAACCTTTTATTGAAAAGAAGAAAAAAAGAATGATTATAAATTACCTGATAGATACATTTTTTTATATTTAAAAAGATTTTTTTCTTCTAAACCTAAAATTTTAGTTTTCTACTTTTGATCAAAGGAAATTCTTTAATAACACTATCAATATCGATTGTTTCAGTCGTTTCCGTAAAATGTTGTACAAAATGTCGTTTTTTAAAATGACTCCCTGAATCCAAACATACAGGCCCAGATCTGCATATCCGCAGACCCCGTAGTGTGGGGGGGGGCACAGCCTTAAGGGGCTCGACGGCCCAAGAAACTGGAAAAAAATAGCACCAAGACTTATTAAAGTTGCAAATATACACTGCTGACCTTTGGGGAGCAGCCCTGCAGATTTAGTTGCAGGGGGTCCAGAATTTATAGATCCGGACCTGCAAATATGATCATTGTTTCCCCCTATTACCCACTCCGGTTTGGAATTCTAGTGATCAACCTCCTCCCCCTCCCAATTTTTTCTAAGCCAATATTTTTATTTAGAGTAGGAGAGAGCATTATATTAATTTTTAACATTCTTTTGAGGGACTAGAGAAAAGAAAAGTTTAAAAAGATGAGCATATGTAGCAAGGAGGGACCCTCAGGGTAGCACTCCCCCTAAAATATTTTTAAAAAATGATCGAAACGAAGTTTTTTTTTTTTCTGCAGTTTGTTTTCAATTGTACTTTTAGATGTACAATCATTCGATGTAAAATATAAGTATTGGCTTCACTTCCATGAGTCCCACGTCCGAAAAAAAGTTCAGGTTGAAAAAAATAATAACAATACTAAAAATAAATATAAGTAAATAAATAACTAAAATAAAATAAATATAAATTTTAAAAAATAATAAATCTTGAAGCACTGTATGTTGCATAAAAGTCGCATCACAGATCTTCAGTCACAAACCTTCTCGGATTATGTATATTTATTGAAGTTACGATCACACTGAAGATTACGAATGAAATAAAGTGTGCCTATAATTTAGCATTAATATCTTCTTTATTTAAATAAAACTCAAAATCCAAATGTATATGTACTGGGTAAATTCATAAACTAACATACTGATTTGTTGGAAAAAATTTCCAACATAGCAGAGCTGCAGCTTCGTCCTTTAAAAAAAAAAAAATCAAACATTTATACAACAGTAACATATTTATTAAAAACAACTACAACGTAAATAAAAGGCAGCATACTAGCAATTCAGAATCTCAAATCCCAACAAAACACAGAAATGCCTCTTCTTATATAATGAAACTAATTTGCATACATGAGGCAATAATGTTCTTCTTCTTGAAGATTTAAAACAATGCCCGAAAGTAATATATACCAACACGATTTCGTTAAAGTTTTCAGTTTATCGAGGTTAGTGCTGGGAAGGTTTATAGACATTTTTGAAAAAATATCGATGAATAGTTCTTTTTTTATTCGAAATTTACGTTTTGGGCCCAAAAATGTGTCTTTCTACCAAGGCCGAACTAGGTCCCCTAAAATGGTGCCAACCTTGACTCTCAAAGGGTGAAAAAAAAAAAAAGACACAAAGGCGCACAAGTTCAAAGGGCCAAACAAAAGTATAAAAAGTCGTACAGGTTTGAGGGAGCAAAAAGAAACACGCGCACAGGTTCGAGGGGAGGGCACAAAGAAAAGAAAACGAAGGCGCACAGGTTTGAGGGCACAAACAAAAAAAATGAAGAAAAAAAAAGGTTCGAGAGCACAGGAAAAAAACGGTTAGGATTGAGAGCGCAAAAAAGGGGGGGGGGGAGCTCAGGATCAAGGGTGCAAAAAAAAAACCCAAAGGCGCACACGTTCGAAGACACAAATAAAATAAAATTTTAAAAAAAAGGATGTCAGGAACAAGGACGCAAAAAAAAACCGAGGGCGCATAAGGTTTTTTAGTCCCGTTAAGGGAAACACGTGGAGGCGCAATCACGTTAGTTAAGGCAGTGACTGCCTTCAGGGGCGGACTGGCCTGCAGGCCGATGCACCCTCAAACGTCCTTTGTGTGCCTTCGTTTTTTTCTTTTTTCTGCTTGCCTCAAACCTGTGCGACTGCGTTTACTTTATTCTTGGCGCCCTTGAACCTGTGCGCCTTCGTGTTTTCATGGCCTTAAACCTGTGCACTTTCGTTTATTTTTTCACCTTTAAAACCATTGCACTCTTGAATCTCAGTTATTTCGTGCCCTTTGGTAGTTAAGGTTAGCGCCCTCAGGGGACCCAGTCCGCCCCTGCCTGCTTGTCGATCTTTGTGATTTATAATTCTCTCTAATGAAATTGTCCTCTCTCTTCTCATCTTTCTATGTCAGCGCCAGTGATAATGGTCCGCATGCATGTCAGTATCCAGTATTTCGTGCTCGTACTTCAACGAGAAAAATTTCCTGAGACAAGTTAGAACTGAAGAGTAAAAAAAAAAACATTTTGGTGTTGATTTAGTGATACATCCCTAGCAAAGAACCGTCTTAATAAAAAAATAATAAAAATAAAGCCTTTACGATGTTAATGTACTGTTACAGAATTTGCCGCCCCTAGCAAAGTGCCGCCCGGGGCGAGTGCCCCCTTTGCCCTCCCCCCCCCCCCCTATGCTACGCCACTGCATCAAATGAGTTTGAAACATTGCGGAAGTGGAAGTAATACCATATTGTAATCTAGTAGGTCTAACCAACCCAAGATGAGTATTAAATGTCAAAAGTTCTTGAGATGCGTCATCTAATTCAATTTGTTGATATGCATGAGTCAAATCCAACTTAGTAAAAAACTTACCTCCCCGAAGTGTTGCAAATAAATCTTGTTGGGTCGGTAGAAGGTACTGATTCGCATCCAACATTTTATTGACACTGACTTTGAAGTCGCCTCACAACCTGACTGTTCCATTCTTCTTTGGCACAACAACGAGCGGCGTAGCCCATCCTGAATGCTCAACAAACTTCCAAATACAGTAGAGTCCCGACTTGCGCGAGGGATGCGTTCCAAGACTCCTCGCGCAAGCTGAAATTTCGCGTTGTGGAGAAATGTACGTATACAATTTTTTAGAAACGTACCAAATTCTTTTAGACACTGTTAAACACCCACTAAACTGCTTTAAAGTATTCCTTAACTATACATTACAGTTTCTTACATAAAGAACTGAACTATTACTGTTTTTAAAAAATAAAAAAAAGTTTTTTTTTTTAAAACATAAAATACTTTGTTGCACAAAATGAATGACCAATGGGGGGGAAAGACATAAAATAAAACACCATGGCATGCACAGTATGTATTAATAATAAAATGTTGCACTATAATGGTACTGCACAGTAGATACAGTAATAATATTCATGCATTGAAAAATCAGGATGGTGATGGTTTATGATCCTATTTCAATACATTTTTAAATACAATTGCTTCGCCTTGTCTTTTATAATGTTTCCATTTATGGCAACAGCCTCTCTTCCTAAACTCTTTAATCCACAGTACAAGAGCAGCTTCCATTTTCATTAGGGTGCATCATTTGCCCAACTATTCTAAAATTGTTTTGTCCCTAATTTAAAAATGTTCTCATACCACTAGATAGTATTCCTGTGAATTTTTATGAAAATCAAAATTAATTTAGGTATCCCACCTCAAGCAAGAAGTTTCTTTTTTAAGGTAAATGAACAATTATAACAATAAAAAGTGACTCAAAGTGCAATACTGGTAAATAATTTTTAAATTATTTAATTTACATTGTACCTGTGTTAATTTTAATTGTTACCATGTTTTCAGTAACTTTCCATAACATATTTTGTAACTGTAACAGTTCAGGTTCACTATTTGTTTTCAACTTTCTACCGTTTTCTTCTACCATACAACTACTAATGCTAGTTCTTTAAGTTTTCTTCTTGTTATTCTATGCATATGTGTTGTAAATTACTTAAATAAGTTAATATTTTCTATTTTAATTCATAAGGTGCATGAATTTTTGAAAGTAACATATTTTGAAAACTTTTAATAAACATGAGTGAATCAGCTGCTGTTGAATTAGTGATATTTTCTCCTCAAACAAAGCCTTGTTCATCTGTACAAAAGGTAAAAGTCAAAACCAGACAATCTTTAACGGTATTTGAACTTAGAAGTGGAATAACTCAAGAGGACTCAGAATTTAAGGGTTCATGTTTACCCACTAGCTTGCAAGTGCTTCGTTGCTTGATGTATCATATTGAGAAAGGTGCCGATCGGAATCTTACCAAATGGGAGTCTTCAAAACTTGTCTTGTCAAAAATATCTGATTTCCATGCAAAAGCAAACATTCCAAAGATTACTGAACGTAAATCCTGTGAGAAAATACTAAAACTTCATGAAGACAACACAAAATTAAAAGCAATTCCTCTTCAAAGAAGAAATACAACGAATTCTATTAATAAAGTAAAGAAAATGGAAGAAGAATTATCTAAAACATTTTCATTATGACTTAAAAAGGTAGAATGCCTTATAAAAAATTCAGAAGATTTAGCTTTTCTTCAATCTATGAAAAGTGATCGTCTAGCAATCTTATGTTCACATGATAAAATATTACAGCAAAAAATTGAGCGTCGGGAAATGCGTGAAATATCAAAAGCAGCATTTTATGAAAAAATAGTCAAGGAAACAAGCAACATTAATACAAGTTTTAATTCAGCTATTATTGATGAAATTGAAAGAGATGAAAATAGTGATGTAAGTGAGGCAAGTGATGAGACAGATCCGAGAGATTAGATTTAAAATGCTCATACCGGAAATCATCCTCGTACAGTACAAACTGGTACATATGCTTTTATTCCACATGATATTATAAAACGACCTGATGTTATATCATTAGCAACACGTTTAAAAATGACACCAGCACAGCAAGCTTCATACACTAAAGCTTTAATAGCAGAAGTTGGTGGTGATTCATCCAAAATTTCAGCATCATATGCAACAACAGACAGAGCAAGACGATCAAGTGTCAGAGACATTGCCAAAGCTTGTAAAGATCAATTTAATGCTTATGATTTGGCAACTTTGCACTGGCATTCTAAACTCTTACCAACTTTAACAAATCAAAATATTGCAGAAGAAAAGCTTGCAGTTCTAGTGGGTAATTCGTATGAAGTTAAGCTTCTTGTTGTACCAGCATATCCACCAGGGACAAAAAAAAATAATAAATAACGGCGATATCATTGCTAATTTAACAACTAATTTGCTAAATTCATGGAACTGTTCTGACTCAATAGTTAATGTGTCATTTGACACAACTGCTTCTAATACAGGACATATAACTGCAGCATGTATAGCTATTTAAGAGCGTTTGGGTAAAGCGCTCCTGTGATCAGCTTGCGTACCACATTGGAGAAATTATATTGTCACATGTGTTTGACAATTTAAAAATTGAAGCATCGAAGTCACCAGACTTAAAAGATTTGACAAACATTATACATTACTGCAGTTTGTGGAAGAAAGATATACCGCTAATATATAAATTTATTAAAATTTGATGACAGTTCATTCAGTGAGTCCGCAAAGAGATTAATTGACGAGTGCAAAAACAATGTTATCAAATTAGCTAAATCAAATGTTGTTTTGCAGAGGTGATTACTTAGAATTTGTTCAACTTTGTCTTTTATTCTCAGTAAACGATCCAAATGAGATAACTGCAGCCAACTTTAAATGCCAAGGAGCTTTACACAAAGCACGATGGATGGAAAAATTAATTTATTCAATCAAAATTCGCTTATTTCAACATCAAATCCAAGAACTACCAACTGCAACAATAACTACACATCAAAAAGTTTTAAAATTTAGAAACTTTGTTAATTTCGTCACTTTGGTACATAGTTCATGGTGGATGACATGCACTTCTGTCTTTTATGCACCATGGAATGACTTGCAATTCTTTCATTTACTTATAAAATACAGTATTATTAATTCAAAAATTTCTGGAAGTCCAATTAATGCTTTGAAAAATCACCTTTGGTATCTGACAGAAGAAACTACCTCTAGCACTATGGAGTGATAAATTGCCTGAAGCAGACCGACGTGATCTTGTTGACAGTATGTTAGTATTAGAAAAGCTAATCTTTCTAATCCAACACACAGATTTGGTATGGGTTTTGGAAAACCAGTTTCCAACACAAATTCATTTATCATCAACACTGTCTGATTTTGTTGGCATTGATTCCTGGTTTTTATTTTTAATTTTGAAGTTAGATTCAGAATTCATGGTGGAAGATGTTAAACAGTGGTCAAATTGTATTTCCTATCAGACTTCAAAGACTAATTTGAAAGGAATCAGTGTAGTAAACGATTGTGCTGAGCGAGGAATAAAGCTGATCAATGACTTTTTAATATCAGCCAAAACAGAAGATCATTACCAGAATGTATTACAAGCAGTTGAGCATGATCGAAAACAACTCTCAAATCTTCGCAAAAAGAGGAAAATTGATTAAAAACTAACTTTTAAACCGAACTTTAATATTTATCAAAGTAATATTACGAAATATACTGTAAATTTGCTTCAGTAAATCAAATAATTCTCTCAGTAATTAAATAAATACAAAAAATTGCTTAATTTTCTGAGTTTTCGTAACTTTCAATTGTCAGGTGGCACACATAAATATTGTTCAAAGTGGGAAAAATTTCACACAAATTATTAATTTTGTATGCAGAATAAAAATAGCTTAGGGACAAAGCATTTGTAAACGAAAAAAAAATTGGCGGGGCGTATGATGCACCCTAATTTTCATAATACATATTTATTTTGTTTAGACACTAATTTGTTATTCCATATTGAAACTAAGTTCTGTAGTCTAAGTTCTGTTGTTTTTACTTTTAATTGTACGTATGAAAGATTCACTCATACTTATTTTTGTGCTACCGTTGAATTTTGGAGTTGTTCAAGCATATCGAGAATCTTAACCTTTTTTTTTTTTGACAGGAAAACTTTTTTTTTTCTTTCCATCTTCAAACTTTGGATGAAAAAACTTACGAAGGCGTTATTCTATTTCATATTTAATCAACTTTAATAATCAGAATGAAAAAAAAAGATGCTAAGTAGTTATTTGATGCACTAACAATGCGATGAGTGGAGACTAGTTTGTTATTGAGAACTTTCACTGCTGCCAGTAATGCTAAAGGGATGTAATAGCATTCATGAAATCAATATTAAGTAGCCAATAATGAAGCCGATACTACCTTCCCAAAAAAAAAAAAAAAAAAACATGTTGGCGACGAGGAATTCGTGTTAGCTCTAAAATTCATTACTCATGAAAAACTCTCGTTATAGCCTTTTCGCGTAAGTCAGATCGCGTTGTAGCGGGAGTTGACTGTACCTCATTGCTCCAGAAGCCTGATTTCATCAGAAACAGCCTTTTTTACTGTATATGGAATCGGTCTAGCCTTGCAAAAAATTGGCTGAAAGTCATCCTTCATTTAAGCATAGCTTTAAAATGCTTGATTGGTTTGTCTCTCACTTGAAAAATATCTTTGTATTTTCCCCTAAGAGCTTCAACACAACTTTCACTTTAAAAGGATACTGCAAATATTTCACTCCAATTTAATTTGAAAATCGACAACCAGTTCTTTCCAAAAAGAGATGCACCATCACCCTTCACAATAACTAGAGGTAACTTCGCACTGATTATCACATTTAACTTCCACGAGAATTTCTCCCACTACTGGAATTTCTTTTCCATTGTAATCTTTCAGTCTAGTAGATGATGTCAAAATTTTAGAATTTGGTAAACTGTTCTTTACCCATACTTCTGATGGAATAGAAATGTCAGCGGCTGTATCAAGTTCCATGTCTAAATTTTTGCCATTAATAGTGACCGGAATTTCTTATTTCTCGAAACTTGATGTACTGAATTGAAGGTATTGTAAGAAATAAACTTTTGTGCGTTTTAACTCACAAAATTTGCAGATTGCTGCATACACTTGTTTCGGTGTTTCAGGGAACCCCTTTTTCGATGCAAAGTAGTGAGCTGTTGGATATAAAGACTTCCGGTATAAGAGGATGTCTTTGAGGAAAAAATAAAGTACAGTCGACTCCCGCTACAACGCGATTCAACCTAAGTCAAATGGATATAGCGCGAATTTTTCAGGAGTAATGAATTTTAGAGCTAACGCAAATTTTTCGCCCACATCACGAGTTTTTTAGAAGGAAGTATCAGCTTTGTTATTGGCTACTAAATATTGATTTCGTGAATGTTATTACGTCCTTTTAAGCATCTCTAGCAGCCTAAGTTCCCACACCAAACTAGTCTACGCATCGAGTTGTTAGTGCATCAAATAACCACTCAGCACTTTTCATTTATTTTTTTCATTCTAAATATTAAAACTGATGAAATATGTTGCGACTTTAGTGCCACCTTCATCGGAAGTTTGAAGATGGGAAGAAAAAGTTTGATTTAAAAAAAAGGCTAAGATTCACGATATGCTTGAACAACTACAAAATGTCAATGGTAGCACGACAATAAGTATGAGTGAATCTTTCATACGTACAATTTAAAGCCAAAACAAAAAAATAGCCATAAAAGTTCAGAATTTAGTTTCAATATTGAAGCTTGAAAAGCAGTCTAGCAAAAGTAAATATTATGAAAATGGATTTTGCTCTTATATTATGGATTAATAAAGAGATCAAGAAGAAGAGATATTACCACAAATTGAAACGTAAAAGAGGAGGCGAAGCAACCATATTTTAAAATGTATAGGATAAGAATAACGATCTAATCATGGAGCATAAGTCATCACTATTTTCACTTATTAACTCTTAAATATTGTTATTGTATCTACTATACAGTACTATAATAGTGCATCATTTTATTATTGCTACATGCTGTGCGTACCATGTTGTTTTATTTTATGTCTTTCCCACTCATTGGTCATTCATCATTTTGTGTATCTTAAGTCTTTCATGTTGAATAAAACAGTTTATTTTTTAAATACAGTAAAAGTTCAGTTCTTTATGCAAGAAACTTTAGTGTATAGTTGAGGAATGATTTAGAGCAGTTTGAGGGGTGTTTCTAAGTGTCTAGAAGAATTTTGTATGCATTAAAAATTTTTTTTAAGCATACATTTTTCCACAACGCAAAATTTCGACATACACGAAGTCTCGGAACGCATCCCTCGTGTAAGTCGGGACTCGACTGTAGACACTAAATTAATTAAAAATTTTAATATTATTTGGAATTCATTTTTGGCCAGCCTTTGGCAGTATCTTAAAAAATATAGATTTGATATTATTTTTGTTTTCTTAGGAGTTTCATACTAGTTTTTCAAATGTTTAAAACGGGGGAGTTCATGTCCGCTAAGAGCAAGGATGCATCCCCCCAATGCCACAAAGACCTCTTCCAAGAGCTATCCCCCTCCCCCAAAACAAAACCTCCTATAAACAGAACCTTAAAATTTTCCATACAATCAAACAAAGTCAACTCTAACTCAATGGGGACATCAAAATTTACAAACTTATTTCGAGGTTTACCAGATTTTAAAGTAAAAATTAATCATTACATTTTGCAAACAAGAATTATTCATACCCGAGGGTTTTCCTCTTCGTATGCTATTTTCCCAGTAACTTCCCTGACAAGTTCTTTTGGCATGGAAGAAGTTTCTGATATATAATCATCTATATGATTGGTCCTATAAAGAGTCAAAAGAAAATAATTTTCAGGGTCTTCAGTTTTAATGAGAATATCAGTTTTTCTACATAAATTCATTTTTAGATATATATTTACATATGCACTGAATAGAGAGATCAAAATACAATGACTCAATGTTTGTGTTTGTGTAAAGTATGGAGAGAGTGCAGCCATTCACGAAAACTAAAAATTACAAAATAAACAACTCCAGAAAATAGTCTTTCAACTTTTACTTTTAAAGGCTATAAAACCAGTGCACCAAAGGAGGCTGAACCTCTTTAGATTTTCCTCATTAAACTGTTTTTGCAACATGTAACATACATTTTAGAGCAATTAACTTGTTGCTGCAACACCAAACTAGTATGTTGTGGCCATCACAAAACTTTCTTCTATATTTTTCTTTTCTTTTCTTTTTTTTTTCTGATACCTCCCCATGCTTGACGAGGAAGCAATATTCCCAACAAAAACAAAATTACACATGCAAAAACTTGACGACCATCCCAATGTCTGAATTATTGCAAAAGCAAAGCAAAGAGCTAAAATTGAAAGTTATTTTAAAAGCCTTGCTTGAATTAATTACAAATACTTTATTTGTTAACAAACGTAAGATGGCAACAGTTAAAAATTTTAAATCATTGAGATCATAGACTACTAATAAGAATAGACCGAGCTATGGCAACCCTTTTGCTGCTCATAAAACAAACCATGTGACTGGTGGATATACTAGCAACAGCGGGCGTTGATCTGTAGCAGACGATCAACGCCCGCGAGAAATAAAGCAAATAGAATTGATGGAACACAGAAGAATGATCTTTTATGGAGTCCGATTTGTAAATTTGTTATTCTAAGTTGCAAATATTGCTAATATAGTGAGTTTTTCGTTTAGATAGTATTGTGCATTTTCTTTATTCAATTTCAATAACTCTCTAAGCAATTGAAGATGCAAGCGCTCAAAAAGAATCGGCAAACGGTAAGATTTTTACCTACAATTTCAATTTTAGATACCGATTAGTACATTTTTGCGTTAATACAAAACGTTTATGCCATTACGTTCACACCAACGCTGACATAGCAGTTCCAAATGAAATAATAAGAATAGACCTAGTTTTGTGTTAACTTTGCGTTAACACAACACGTTTTGTGTTGTGTTGACGTTTTGTGTTAACTTTGCGTTAACACAAAACGTTTATGCCATTACGTTCACACCAACGCTGACATAGCAGTTCCAAATGAAATAAAAGTTACTGAAAACTGTGATCAAAAACTAATTACTAATGTTGAAATAATGCATAACTAAAAGAAAAACAGTTCAATCTCTGCACCTGGAAAAAAAATTATAATAAAAACACATTACGTCTTAAAATACATGTCCAGTGCCAAACTATAGACAATCCTGCCATCTAGCAACCATGCCGCCAAAGTTTTTGCCAAGCCTTCCACGAGTCACATGATGTATCTATGAACCAGTTTTTTCATCAGCAAGTCTGGGAAAGCTTGGTCCACTCTTATTATTAGTCTATGATTGAGATAATATTTCCGATCATTTCCATACAATTAAAATCACGAGAAATACGCAGACGATAATCTATTATGATTTATCTTTCTTATTGTTGCATTAATGAAGCTATTCTTATTCGCTAAAAAATAATGATAATAAAAATAAATCAGCACCTCTTGGTGCGATTGGTGCCAAAATTGAACCAAAACCTGTTTATATACGGATTCACATATATTCCAAATTTCAACCAGAACGTAGCATTACTTCTTGAGATAGGGCACTCACAATAGAAAAAAAGAACGGGCGATTGCGCTACCCCCCTTTTTAGCTGTTGACACCAAAATAAAATCAGCTCTTATACCCACTAAGGGCTACTTGCCGATAAATTTTTCTTTCATTTCGTTCATTATTTCTTGAGATACAGCAGTCACAATTGACGACAAAAAACGTTCTATAGCTCAACCCCCCGTTTGAGTTATTGATACCAAAATTGAATCAGCACCTGTTCCTGTTAATGACAACATATGGACCAAATTTTGTTTGATTCCGCCAGTTATTTCCTGAGGAATAGCAAGCATGCCTAACTCAAAAAACGTCCTATTGCTCCACCCCCCTTAGAGGAATTCGCGCCAAAAACCAATGGATACAAGTTCACATAGGGGCACATATGTTTACCAAATTTCGTTCGATTTCATGCGATAGTTTTTGCTGTAGAGCGGCCACAAAACACTGGTCACCCACAGACGTGACACACACACACACACACACATACACACACCCACACAGACAGACATTTTCCAAAAATAGTGGAAATGGACTCAGCACACTTCAAAACGTTCGAATCCGTCAAAATTCGAAATTCGAAATTCGAAAATTTGCACGAATCCAATACTTTTTTCTATATATTAGATATAGAAGAAAGTAAAAATCATTGGAAAAGTGAAAATCCACTGATTGGCAGAAGATTCTCACTTTAGGGTGTGTGTATATACATAAATATTTGTATAAATAAACAGAATCAAATGATTTTTATCAACATTCAGTACTTACCAAGTGACAATTAATTCAACATATCCTTTTAAGTTTCCTTTGCCATTACAAGTTTGGCATTTTACTTGACCAGAACCATCACAAGTAAAGCACCTACAAAATTTTTTTGATTGATTAACTATTAAAATTGTGATTATTCAAAACAGTGGCACACACAAGGGAGGGGTCCAGGGGGTCCGAACCCCTCCCATAGGTCTTATTTTTTTCCCCGATTGATTACGGTTCTATGTATTTTGTACGTAAAATATTTCCAATCAAAGATAACAATAATTTCAGTTCTAATAAATGAAAAAATAAAATCTTATGCTAAAAGATTTTCAAAAATATTGTGCACTTTTCCTACAAAAAATGACCTAAAAGAAGTAGAATGGTGATTATAAATGAACACACTATAATAACGATGTTTTTAGTTTTGTATTTATAGATTAAAATGAGAGTCTATGAACTTCTATAATCATATGGTGCTTCTACAACGATGAATTTGCTTTGCTGAATCCATTTCTTAACTATAAGAAAAGTAAAAGTGTAAAATTATTTTGCTTTCTGGTAATTTGTTTAAGTATGTTTCATTACAAAATGCTAATTATTTATTCAATAGTTTATTTTTTACTGTTTTCCGTCCTCGCGAATCGACAAAATCAAGTCAATATGTTGAACGACGTATTGGGTCATAATATGAAAATGAGGCTTTCAATCTTGGACCCTCCCCTTGCAAAATTCATGTGGGCGCCACTGATTCAAAATATAAAAGATTTAATCAATGAATCACACAGTGCACTTTATAATGTTTTTGACAATTGTTTTGTTATTTATAGACTCTTAACTGCAATTACAAAGCTTTACTCATAGCTGTCAAAGCTAGAGTAAATTGATTCAAAAGATCTTATACAGAAAGAATGACAAAACTGAGCTGTTGAGCTAAAGCGACCGTGTGGTTCGACCAATAATAAAGTTACACTATCCGAATCGTAGAGAAAGCATACGAATAACAACTGGAATTTTGGTGAATAATGAGTTGGACGAGTACAGAGCGAGACGGATGAAGGGATTCTACTATAACTCAAATATTTGAAATACCTCTTATGAAACATTATACAATCATGATACACAGCACAAATTAATAAAGATTAAATACTTGTTAATGAAATAAATCTCCTATTTCCTTCGTGTTCAAAGAAGCACTGGTTGCACTTTGCTTGTTCCAAGAAATATCTTTAAAAAAATATTTTACAACAAGATTTTTTTTCTGTAGACTTGATAGTCAATAACTTTTCCAATGTTTCATTTGATATACATGAACAAAAAAGTGTTCTGTTCTTTTTAACGAGTGAAAACACCCTGTGACATTCTATGTTGCTATGCTGAGTATAAAAATTTGTAAGAAGAAATATTGGCCATATTTTTAATTTTTAATTTTTTTTTCAAAATTATGAATTGAGTTCTGAGGAATAAGTAAGCAATGATATGAACAGGGGCGTAGCTAAGGGGGGGTTTTGGGGACACCCCCCCCCTGAAACGTGTGTCTCAAAAAAAAGAGAAAAAGAAAAGAGAAGAGAAAGAAAAAAAAAGAAGAAAAAGAAAAAAATCAAAACGATTTTTTTCTGAGTAATAAAGGTCAAAAATTCACTTCGCTTCCCCCACCCCCAATGCCATTGAAAATCTGCTCCTCAAGCATAAAGACGCCTCCCTCTGCTATGACAATTTTTTGATAATTGACTGAAATTTGACACTTCGCTTTAGAAATGAGATTGAATTGTATCCACGTATATGTAGCCTTTCTTCGTCATCGATTGTGCAAATTGCTAAATATGTTTAATTTTATGAGTGGCGTAGTGGGAATATTGCATACAGTCGAATCTGTATATTTCGAATTTTACAGGAAAGAAAAAAATCGAGATAAAGAGGTTTTGAGATACAGGTGCTTTAAGAAACTTTATAGAAATTTGGAATATGATGGTGAAAATTTGAAATCGATACTAGAGACAATGTGGGCTCTTGATTAAAATTCCTCTGTATTAGTTTTGTTAGGTATTTATTCTATTATTACATTATTAAGTGCTTTATTGCAAGTTTAAAGAATCATTTTGACAGTAAAAGAAACTTTAAGCATATCTTTTTCAAGAAAAAGTCTTATTGCTTTTTGGTTCCTGATTTTTTTTTTTTTTTTTTTTTTTGGATTCACTATTTATCCTCTTGAGGTTAGCAATTGCTGCAAATCTAACTTGGCCAATATTCTACGATTTTCCTTTTTTCATCACTTGAAAAAATCTTATACCTTCTTTTTACTCCTATCATTTCGGTTTTCTAAGGAATCACAACTTTGAGAACGAGATCAACCAAAGAACAGTACTAATCCAGATAACATAGTGAAATGGCTTTTAAATTGAATGATCTTTAACCATGAACTTGAAATGTTCATCTTAAAAGTCAAACCTGTGAATTTCACCACTTTACTCTCCAAGAAAGTGCGCGAATAAAATGTTAAAAAACGAAATGAATCTAGACTATTTCTGTTAGTTGGTTCGCATTAAAAAGTAGAAAATAAAAAAGACTTTTCTTTATAACATTCGAAAATTGCTGTTGCTCTCTCAAATAGATATTTATGTAAATTCTAAAGCAGATAATAAAATTAAAAATAGAAACTTGAGAGAAGAACAGATGGTATGCAGCTTTGAGCGAACAACTTTCTACCGCCTATATCTCTTCCCTATTTTCTTTTATTCAAATTTTATTAACTGCTTTAAAATTAGCATAAATGTAAATACATAAAAAGCAACATATAAATATAACGATATGAAAAGCAATTTCACTTTTTGAGGGTAAGAAGTCTTTTTTTATTTTTTCAAACTTTTAGTGCATACCAAGTTAGTAAAAATAGTCTTTATAGTCTGACCACCGATGAGATTGAAAGTCAACCAAGCGGAAATGGAAGTATCTATTAGCTTTCAGGGATGCCAGCTTTTGCAGATGTGTGTTAGCCTCTAAATTAAGCAGTCTGCAATCACTTTGAAATGAACGGAACACGCTCATTGGTTTGGATTGACTGGTTTTGACAAGACAGTTGCTAGAAAATTTTTCTTTAAATTAAATGGAGGGAAAAGAAAAAGAAGTTGAACTTTCCATAACATTAGAAAATATAAAAAAATTTGTTTGTTTTTGTTTTGTTTGACACAAGTATCGGACTTGGGGCATTCCATTCCAAAGTATGTAAGATTCACCTCCCTCTTATTTTTTTAATACTAAAAAAAGTTTACACACACACACATATATGTATATATAATATATATATATTATATATATATATGTGTGTGTGTGTATAAAAGAAGTAACCCCCCCCCCCCCCCCCCCGAAAGTCGGGTCTAGCTACGGCCCTGGATATGAAAATGTAGAAGATTTGATCACTGCTGTGGAAAATTGGAGAATGTCAACATTTACCAGTGATTCACAAGAAATATTTGGTCTTTTGCCGATTTTTTTGCTATGTAAGAATTAACATTCACCAGAGTATGTCTACATTTACCAGGTTTCGGTCTTTCAAAGTAACATTTATAACAGAAAATAAAGCCTTATATCTCTGAAAGTATCTAATATGCAATATTAAAAAGCACAAAGTTCATGCGAAGCTTACGGATTCATCAATTTTACTCACTTTTTATAGCCAGTACCATTGCAGGGAGAACAAATTTCATCACGATCAAACTGAGTCCTTCGGCCACGTCCTTTGCACCAAGTACATTCATTCTATAAAGTATATTTTATTTAAATGTAAGAAGAGCACACAACTATAATAATTTTGTAATGCAATGCTGTAGGTTAGAATGACGGGAGGAGGGGGGGGGGCGGTCTCTGAAGTAGTTGGTTTACTATTGAAAAACTCATGCCAATGTAACATAAATTGGTTTCAAAACATCTTTTTGCACAGATAAATGTCTGTTTTTAAAACTGTATTTGGAATAAGTAATCTAAACTGACCTTGTTTGGCCTAACAAAAATCAGTGAGCTGTGTCTAGAGTTTTTACTTATATGCAGAGGGATACTCAGTGGGAATGGCCAAATATATTTTACTAGTGGTACCAGCACAACTTTGCCCGTAGTAGAAAAATTAAACGGTCTTCTGGTTCGCTTGTATATTTACAAATAATGTATGGTGAATTTCTCGCCAATTGGCTTGTGCTATGTTACGGTTTCACGTTATGATAATTTCGTAATTTACTCGTCCATCATTGTGTTTTTTTAAATTGGAATAGAAACAGAACCACATCGAATTTTCAAAAAATTGCTTTGAGGTGCACACCCCCATGCTACAAACTAATGCTGTGCCAAATTTCATGAAAATCGGCCAAACGGTCTAGGCGCTATGCGTGTCACATAGATCCTGACAGACAGAGATTCGGACAGAGAGACTTTCAGCTTTATTATCAGTAAAGGTTATGAAAGACACATTACTAACACATAAGACCAAACATTTTACTTGAACTAATTTAGTACCTTCTGAAGATACAGCGAAACCTGTGTGTAACAATACTGTCTATAACAATAAACCTGTCTATAACAATATTTTCCACGGTCCACTAATTCTCAGCATAAATAATCAAACTGTCTGTAACGATAACCTGTCTATAACAATATTTTTTTAGGTCCCAACAATATCGTTGTAGGCAGGTTTCACTGTCTAATATTTTAACTGTATTGTCAACCTAAGACAAATTAACATTAATAATTATTTCTTAACAGTGGCATCCATGGGCGGCAAATAGGGGGGTTAAGAAGGGGCGTTCGCACCCCCAAATTTTTTGAATAGAATGATAGAAAATGGGTGAATTCCATTTTTGTAAGTCGAAAATCGATGTTCATTTTAAAAAATCTCACTGGTTCTTAGTAACTATTTGATGAAGCTCGACACATTCTCAGACTAGAAAAAGTGTTTTTCGTTAATTGGATGATAACTTTATGAAGTAAATAAATTCATGAAGTATTTTCCGACCTTTTCAGAGCATAGAAAGCTGATAGACAACCATGTTAATTTTAACTAAAGAAGACATTTCCGCATACAGGTTAAATATGTGTGCCCAGTGTAACGATGGTATGTCCAATATTAGAGGTATATTTATTTAATGAGTGCTCATCGCTTTCTTCTGCTAGAAACACATTTCAGCTGCTCAATGCATTATATGCTTTCATAGAAACTTCTTAAAAATGCATATGATTATTGAATTTAAAAAAATATATATCAACAAATACCTTTTATGGGGCTCTATAATTAAGCAATCTCAGAGTCACCCAAGATGGTCTTCAAGATTTAAAACCATAAAAACATTTCTCGATAACTTCAAAGCAGTGATTTGACAACTGAAAGAATTATTGCAAAACGATTCTTTCAATGGTGAAAAAAGCTCATGTTCTTTAGCATGTATGCCGTCATTTGAATTTTTACTCAATTTGTATTGAGAATAGTTTTTGAAAAATGCTTTACTATCAAAACATCTTAAGTCCGCAACTCTTAATTTCCGGACTATCCAAGCCACAGTTCAATCTGCAATTGATCTGTGCATTATATTACCATTGTTCAATCTACAATTGAAACTGAAAATAGATTTTACATAGACGTACATTTCAATGAAGCATGAAACTTTTCAAAAAAATTCTTCCTCCGAGCAAATTTAGAAAAAAAAAATCCACATGATGTGAAGTCAAACATTGATTTTTTAATATTTTGTATGAAATAAGAGGTTCAGTTTCGAGTGAAATTAACACAAGATTTGATGATAATTATTTTTCTGTATGGTTGGCTCAAGATCCTCTGGATAGGATTTTGAAAACGAAAAGCAAATTGTTTCAATTAAGAGTAAAAATTTTAGCATGAGGCAAGAAAAATTACAAGCACTATACCGACAAGACCGGTTATCACATCAAGAGACTGCAGTTTCGTCCTTGTTATGGACTCATCAGTCTGGAATAGTTTCTGAAGTTGCCTGGATGGTTTTGAAGAGCAAGATATACAAAATTGTTTTCATACATAACCTTGTTACTTCAATTATTTTTTAAGAATAGGGAAGTTTTCGATTTTTAAATGATAGAGTAACATGTATGAACATCATAGGTGAAAAAAATTTTGTGATACGATAAGTATTTTTTTTTAAATTAATTTTTAAAGTTCAAGCGCTTGTGACGTCAAATGGCATAGGAAGTGACGTCACACGCTCTTCCGATAGGGGAGAAGCTGAAGGTCGTGCATATTCGACTTCAAAGACGAAATGTAAAAGGCTTATCTCCTCGCATTTAACTTCTCGCGTTTCTGGAACATTGAACCTCTCATTCTCTCGGAAATATTCGAATATCATAATTGATGTTAATTGAGGAAGATTATTTAGATTGTGCTTTAACGAATCCGGCCTCCATAGTGTGTTCAAAAGAATTATTGAATTTCTAAAAAATAAAAATATCAGCACGCTCAAAATGTCCCTAGCCAAAACAAGGGATCTTCGGCGGAAGGCTGCCCATTAGCGCCCTTTGACGTAAGCTCGTGACGTTTCAGAAGAGCGCACTTTTGCGCGTGGATTTTTAAAAATTCATTAAAAATCAATCACGGTGTTTTAAAATTCGGCGATGGTGAATTTTTTACTTTTGAGGGTCAATTAACAATATCCAATAGCCAAAATATGAACATTTAATAGGTTGCAACTTCCCTATTGCAATCAGCTCAGCTAGTAGAGAAACATTTTTTCATATCTCAGGAGGCAAAACAGCACGATACTGGGCACTGATAGATTAGTAACACAATTCCTGCTCTTCCCAATTCTAAAAATCATGCATTTAATCTTTGCTAAAAGGTATAAAAACTTTAGTATCAAGATGTTTTGTAGGATAACTTACTAGAAAGTAAATCAAAATTTTAAATGTTTCTAAACACTAATTTTTATTCATATTAAATCAATTTTATGACACTTCCTGTTAGCTAATGTGTGTTTGGGACTGCACTAGGGTAATACATATTTAAGAAACTTGACCCCCCCCCCCCCCCAAATGAAATGCTGAAATGCCGCCCTGGTGACATCCACTCTAAAAAAAGGTGAATTTCCCCAAACATGCTTTTCCTACTACAGCTGTGCTGTCCTACTAGCACTGTTGTAATGTCAATATCATTACATTTTCCCAAGCTCATATGCTACAATTTAGCTAGTAAAACTTTGAACTTCAAACACAAAACTAGAGTCCAAAACAATAACGTGTCAAAATTCATATCAAATAATTAACTAATTTTCTTCTAGAAATATTGAGCAGATTGTTAGCAAACAGCATTTGTACAGATTATTATCACAATAAGACTGCAGCAGCAGGTCCTGCTTTCATTTTAATAGATGATATTGCGCGTCCCCATAGAGCTGCCATCAGTGACGACTATCTGTAGAATGAGGGTATTGCGTGTATGGACTGGCCGGCGTACTAAACCGACCTTAATCCCATTGAAATTCTTTGGGATGCCTTCGGCCTTGCCCTTAGTACATGTTTCCCATCTGCAGCCACTCTCACAGAGGTAGAAACTGCTCTCCATGAGGAAGGGCGATTACTCGACTCTCTGGTGATTGATCATCTCATAAAAAGCATGTTTACACTCTGTAAATTTTGTATGCAGATAAGGGATGCTGACATAACCTATTAATGCCAGTTTTTGTTGTTTGTTTTAAATTAAACAATATTTTTTAAATGATTACGATATGACGTCATCTTATAATTTATGAAAATTTACTTTTGTTTTCATCTTTATATGTAATTTTTTGTTTTGATCATTGCATAAACATATTTGCTACTTCCCTGTCGCATTTTATTTCAATCAAAGCAGTACTTATCCATTTACCTCTCCGTGCTTAACTTTTGGCAGTGAGTGTAGAATGCTTAGCAAATATCTTTACCTTAACTCTCACCCTATTTTCTACAAATGTACATAATCAAGCCACCCTTTGATATGACTGAAAATGCAACATGAGTGATTATGTATCTTACCTTTACTCTCACCCCATTTTCTACAAATGTACATAATCAAGCCACCCTTTGATATGACTGAAAATGCAACATGAGTGATTGTGCATCATTATGATTTAGAAAATCAATTTATTATAACAAGATATCAAAATAATCTTGTTTGTGTTCCTTCTTTTTTTTTTTTTTTTCATTTTAGTCTAAACTTTGGTTTAGATACTTGTAATAACAAAATGAAGTTTTAAAAAAATTAATCCGTAAATTTTTTTGGGAGTATGACAATTTTTATGACCATAAATATTTGCTGCATATAGTCTATATTTGTCATTTTTCTACTCCTAAACTTCAGTGAAAACTTTTTTTTTTTTTTTTGAAAATAGCTTTTGACAATTTCCAGTATTTATGACTATATGAAGAGATTTCAGGGGCGGACTGGGTCTCGAAAGTGGGCACCAAACTTGGCCTTCAAAGGGCAAAAAAAAAAAAAAAATAAATAAATAAATAAATAAAAATAAAAAAATAATAACTGTAATTTGAATTCCGAAACTTTGAATTCAAATTATGTTTTTCGCAATCACGAGTTGCGACAAGACTCTACTGGTTAGAGTTATTATTTCTAGAAATGGCTCCCCCGCCCAAGCATGTCCCTCCTCCTGGGTGCTTATGTGTATATAGTTGTATGCATGCGTGTGTAGACTTACGAGTGTGCACGTAGGCGTGTGTATGTGCGTAAAGGCGTGCGCGCGTAGGCGACTGTGTATGAGCATGCATGTGTAGGACATAGACGCCACCCCCCCAGCAAAAGTGGATTCCGGGGGACAGTGCTCAGGACCAGCCGCGCCGCCGCCGGTGGACGGTGGTGCTGCAGCCCTGGTCCAAGCTGAAAAAGGAACCGGAACATCAAGGACTGTCAAGTGAGAACAATAAGCAATCGTGATTGCTCAAAAAAAATGTGCAAAAAAGTAAAGGAAAAAAAAACCATAGTACACAGGTTTACGAGTTTTTTAGAACAGAAAAAAAAAGCAAATTGAAGTCACACAGATTTGTGAGCTCAAAAAAAAAAAAAAACAATAACGAAATTGCACGAAAAAATAAAACGAATTTAAATAAAATATTTTTTTCTTAATAAAACTAGTATGTTGTGGCCATCACGAAACTTTCTTCTATATATATTTTTTTTCTGATCCCTCCCCATGCTTGACGAGGAAGCAATATTCCCAACGAAAACAAAATGACACATGCAAAAACTTGACGACTATCCCAATGTCTGAATTATTGCAAAAGCAAAGCAAAGAGCGAAAATTGAAAGTTATTTTAAAAGCCTTGCTTGAATGAATTACAAATATTTTATTTGTTAACAAACATAAGATGGCAACAGTTAAAAATTTTAAATCATTGAGATAATATTTCCTATCATTTCCATACAATTAAAATCACGAGAAATACGCAGACGACAATCTATTACGATTTATCTTTCTTATTGTTGCATTAATAAAAATATTTTTATTCGCAAAAAAAAAAAAATCAACACCTCTTGGAGCGATCGGCGTCAAAATAGAACCAAAGCCTGTTTACATATGGATTCACATATATTCTAAATTTCAACCAGAACGTAGCATTACTTCTTGAGATAGGGCACTCAAAATGGAAAAAAAGAACGGGTGATTGCGCTGCCCCCTTTTTAGCTGTTGACACAAAAATAAAATCAGCTCTTATACCCACTAAGGGCTACTTGTCGATAAATTTTTCTTTCATTCCGTTCATTATTTCTTGAGATACAGCAGTCACAATTGACGACAAAAAAACGTTCTATAGCTCAACCCCCCTTTGAGTTATTGACACCAAAATTGAATCAGCACCTGCTCCTGTTAATGGCAACATATGGACCAAATTTTGTTTGATTCCGCCAGTAACTTCCTGAGGAATAGCATGCACGCGTAACTCGAAAAACGTCCCATTGCTCCACCCCCCTTGGAGGAATTCGCGCCAAAAACTAATGGGCACAAGTTCACATAGGGGCACATATGTGTACTAAATTTCGTTCGATTTCATGCGGTAGTTTTTGTTGTAGAGCGGCCACAAAAAACTGGTCACACACAGACGTGACACACATACATACACACACACATACATACATACACACACACACACACACACACAGACAGACAGACATTTTCCAAAAATGGTCGAAATGGACTCAGCACACCTCAAAACGTTCGAATCCGTCAAAATTCGAAATTCGAAAATTTGCACGAATCCAATACTTTCTTCTATATATTAGATATAGAAGAAAGTAAAAAGGTGTTCTGAGTTGAGGGGGCAAAGGCGGGAGGGAGTATCGCGGTGTGTCAGTCCATCCCTGATAGATTTCACCTAACAATGCTTTCCGCATATCTGTAACCACACCCTGCGATAAATCTATATTAAGTCTGATTTTTAAAAATGAGGCTACTCACTCTGCCATTGCCAAAACACGAATCACAACGAACTCGGGAATTCCCAACGCATGTATGGCAGGGCTTCACAAAAGCTGTGTGTGGCACTTCCATCTTTGATTTCCCATTCTTGAAATATTCTGGAGGAAGTGCTACAACATCCCAAGCAGCAGGAGCAGGTCCATTCATTGGCCCATCGATGGGTTGACCTATTAAAAAAGAGAGTTATAATGTGGTTAAGAAACTAGTTAGTGAAAGTCTGATAATATTTGTTCGGATATAGAAACATGGAGAAACGTCAATTGTTTTTCAATCACACACAATGGAAAACTTTTGAAAAGTATTATTGGATGTTACGTTAAGTACAGTAAAACACCTCTAATGCGGACACTAACAGGACAAATTTTTTTGTCCACAATAGAGTGGTGTCTGCAGGACAGTTGTTCAATAATGTTATTTGCCTTGGAATCGGAGAATCAAAAATTGTCTGCATAAGAAGGGTGTCCGTTAGGAGGGGTTTTACTGTATTATAAATGCAAAAATTATTTTGTTTGTATGATACGCTTTTGCACCTGAACTTCTCAACTGATTATTATGAAGTTTTGCACAAACATTCTCAGGAGGGCAAAAAAGACATAGGATACTTTTCATCCAGAGAAAAAGTGTTTCAAGGGTTTTAATTTTTACTTAAATCCTAACTTGAGTGTCTCCTTGAGGAAATGTCATATTTCTTTGATTCTTGTAGCATATGAAAGCTCTTAAATGCTGCACAAGATGAGCTTTGCCTTACTACTTTACTATATAAATATTCCAAAATTGGCACCAACAATGAGCTAAAATTAGTGGTTTGAACAAAAAGTTAAAAAATACATTAATTTTTGAATTTCCAGAATGATTTTAGAAAATTAAAGCATCCAATAAGCTAGTTAGTGTGTGTGTGGTTTTTTTTTTTTTTTAAGCATTTTTATTATACTGATTGTCACGGAGAAATCCAAGGCCTGATTTTGCATTTATCTCAATATCTAGATTAATTAGAGACTTTGGGATTTCATTAAATGATTTGCTTAATCCTAAGGTACAACTTAAAGCTGGAAAATAAAATTCTAAAATAAAACTATTATTTTGGTTAGGATGCAAAACAGCAAATTTCATGTAATTTCCCCATTAAATGTTTAAATAAAAAAACCCATTGTTACAAATTTTGTTGCCTTGCAACAGTAATGTTAACAGCAATCATAATGAAAAGTTTTGAATCAAGCATTCCCTGAAGCAAGCATGAAATGTATTCAATATCATTGCTTTTTTAGGATTTTTATCCTCATCTATGCTCATAAGCGATAACGATGACGGAGCTAAGGAAACAGACATATTAAAATCTTTATTGCAAGTAACTTGTATGCTGTGAAACATAAAACAGTTTGGGAAACCTTTTCATATATAAATGTTTCTAATGATTTAGCACCCAAATATATCTTAGAGAGGAACAAGGATAAATTTTTAGGCCCCAATTGACTAAAGTTTTAGACACGTATATAGTCTTTTTCCCTTTAAGTACTGAGCATTTATATGAAAAAATAAGGTGAAGTTTCGTGATGGTAAAATTATTCTATTTCTGAAATACATTTACTGTAAAAAGAATAAAATAACAGAATTTAAAAAAAAATACTAAGCACTTTTCATAATGCACTTAAAAGGATAAAATAACTTTTTTCGGTCAGAAAAGACAGTTTCAGTATTCCTGTAGTTTTCAATTATTCCAAGGAAATGACACCACAAACGAAGAAAAGTGCAACTCAAGTCATTCCAAACAAAATCATTAAAAAAAATATGCATGTTTCAACACTCAAATTTATGTTTGAAAGCTAGATAATAAGAATCTATAATAAGATAATAAGCTAGATAATAAGTTCTCTACATGACTTGAGCCGCACTTTTCTTCATTTGTGGTGTCATTTTCTTGGAATAATTGAAAACTACGGGAATACTGAAACTGTCCTTTCTGACTGAGAAAAGTTATTTTACAGGGTTTGTATGGAAAGTAATAGGACTGATTTTTTTCCGCCACGACTGTACTTCGGAGCGTGCACGCGCCGGCTGGGTTCGGCAGAGGGTGTTCATAGCTAACGAACGAGCGTCTAGTCGATTGTCTCCGAGCACCTCTAGAGTCAGGACAGGCATTTTTGCTCGACGTGTTTCTGTGAGTGGTGCAAGCCGAAAATGCAGCGTTCGTTAGAGCAGAGGTGCGCAATTAAATTCTGTGTCAAACTTGGTAAACCTGCGACAGAGACGTTTGATATGATCAAGCAGGCTTACCCAGATGTTGCTTTAGCAAGAAGTGGTGTGTTTCGGTGGCACCAGGTCTTTTTGGCAGGCCGGGAAGAGGTCGCCGATGAAGACCGTGCTGGAAGACCTTCGACTTCGACAAACACCGACAATGTGACTCGGGTGCGCAAAGTTTTAAACTGAAACCGTCGACTAAGTATTCGTTTAATTGCAAAATGTTAAATTTACCAAAATCTGAGGTTCATGGTTTTGTGACGGTGCATTTGAACATGCTCAAGGTGTGCGCGAAGTTGGTCCCAAAAGTGCTCACTGACGACAAACAGCTACCTGACCAAGGCCGCCATCCCAACTCTTCCGTAGCCGCCCTACAGCCCAGATGTGACCCCCCGGACTTTTTTTTGTTTTCTCGCCTGAAAAGGCCAATGAAAGGCAAGCATTTTGAGACGACAGGGGGGATCCAAGCAGCTTGCACCGCTGCTCTCAAGGCTATTCCGGAGAATGCCAACCATGACGCCTTTAATGCTTGGAAATCGCGCTGGCAGCGCTGCATCCGCGCAGAAGGAGCTTATTTTGAAAGTTTTTAAAGAATTGTAACAATTATCTCAATAATTTTTTTTTAATCGACTCAGTCCTATTACTTTCCGGACAAACCCTGTATCCTTTCGAGTGCATTATGAAAAGTGCTTAGTATTTTTTAAAAAACTCTGTAATTTAATAATGTAGTAACACTTTTCCCAAGTTCGCTTTTCTCAAGCTTTCATTATTAAGAGTCGATTTACTTCAGCTGCAGGTTATATTTTGTAAGGTAACAGCATTGCTCTTAAACACTAGGCAGAGTATATAGCATATACTTAAGTGCATAATGTAATTATATTTGCCAATTCCCAAGAAAAAAATCCAGTAGATATTTTTTTTATTCCCTTTAAGTAGAATCGTTTGGAAGTTCTTTATTACTTCACAAATATGCACAAAATAATAATTAAAACACAAAACAGAAGAATAAAAAATAAATTAATGCTTTAGCTTATTTTTGATCAACTTTAATAAGCATTGATAATGTTGCTCTATTTTGCTGCACTAAAGATTGAATTTTGCAGGAAGTTTTCAAACTATGGTGTATATGAATCATTCCACAGAAAACGGTCATTTTGTCCCGCACGTGAAGCCTCACATAGTTCATTAAAAATAATGTTTTAAAATATTAATGTATAATATTTGGTAATCAGAAAAAAGTTTTTCATTAAAAAAACTTTTTTTCTGATTAACAAATTACAAACTTATGTGTGATTTCTTAAGCAAAATATTTCGTCATTACCCTATAAAATTGTTACTTTTTAATGAAATATATGAACCGTCACATGCAGGACAAAGGGTTGACTTCTTCGTGGAATGGTACATATACGTCTGGACAATCTTTACAAACACATTTTCACAAGGTGCTTTTTTTTCACAAAATTCTTTAAATAAAGAGATTTTCCCAAAGATTTATAAAATTCAGCAGATTTTTAATAAATACCCAGAGAAAAGGAGAAATGCTCAAATCCAGGAAACTGCTGGAAAAACCAGTAGAGTTGGCAGATATGGATAATCATATTAAAGGACACTTGATCCTGGATCAAGTATCCCTAAGTATGACTTTCAAACATACTTCAAAATTACAACAAAAAACAATAAATAATTCTCACACTTGTAACATTGTTTCGAATCTTCTGCCACACCATAAAAACAATGCACATACAGCTTAGCTTCTTCGAGAATGCAAGTGGCATCTCTGATCCAGAATCCAAAAATAAAATCCCAACTTTGAAAACTGATAGTAACACACAACCTAAAATGTATGATCAAAATGGATCATCTGACTCTTGGGGAGTAAACCTAACATGGCTGCTCAGTAATGATGCTTCTTTTTTTTTTTTTTTTTTTTTTTTTTTTTTTGCAGTTTTGAGATTTGAGGGGGGTGAACAAGTATCCTCACTCCCCCCTACCCTTTCTCTCAGTAAACTCAATTGTGCATTTCTTTACCCCAGAATGTATTAACCAAGAATTCATCAAAGCACATACTCTCATGAATACATAATGACAAAAAAAAAAGAATAAATTTCTGAAATACATTTAAAATGTTTTAAAATAATAATAGAACTTGAGTTAACAGATTTGATTTTTTGGAACATGACATTCTATTCAAAAAAACGTTGATTTAAAAAGAAATACATATTTATTTTTCAGCAAAAAGTGGTGTAGATGAACTATTAGAATAATTACCAGTATATGGAACAAATCGCCAAGCAGATTCTCGCTTTTCACCAAAAGTTTCCAGCTTATACTAATAGTGAAAGGAATAGTTTAGTAATTAAACATATGACATACATTTTTTTTCAAACTGAGAATAAAATGTATCAAATACATTCAGATTTACAATTCAAGCACATCTTTCCCTCATGAAATTTTTTCATAACATGCTAACATGATTATTAGTTATCAACTCATATATCAGGTACGAAATAGAGAATCATACAGATTTTCAGATAAGTATACACCAAACTAGCCATTTACTACAGTAATTAGTTTTGGAGTAATTTTTTTAGGAATTTAGTTTTTATTTTGAATTTATAATTATATTTAACGCAAATAAATTTAGAAAGATAAGTATTGAAATGCATTTTCATTTCACAAAAGACATAAAATTGACAAAGATTTTCTATTTGGGAATAAAAAAGCAAATATTAAAGTTAAAAATGTTTAACCAAGTATTTGAGATTCAGCAAAATATGGTATTCAGTGCATCCCTTCACAATTAATGCTCCAGTATCAGAGTTTGGATCTTAATTTTAAAAAATTTTGCAGGTAATGTAATCAAATGGGTGTAAGACAACAAAAATAGCAATTGGGTTTGCGCACCCACACTAAGAACATCAATGACTTTTTAATGACACCACAAATGTGAGAAAATTTGCACTTAAAATCAAGACTGCCCATTGCATTAATATTGCATTTTAGTATTTCTCTAATGTTATATTTTTATTACAAACATAAATTTTTCTGTAATTTTGTATTAGTTGTTAAAACTGTAAACTTATCAATACTCATTTTGAAACATAATGGTAAAAATGTTTTTTTTTTTTTTTTTTTTTTTTTTTTCACAGAAACTATTTTAAATAAAATATAGTAATTTTTCTGAACCATTAAATAAATTTGCTTGAGGATGAAATATTATTTCTTAAACCGAATTATAATAAAATTTGAGGGGGGCAAAGCAATTTGTTAGTAAAAAAGGGGGCGTGGGTGTGAAAAGTTTGAAAATTAACATCATAATATCTACAAAAAGGAAGGTAGCATACAGATCAGCAATTAAATCAATTGCTGTGAAGTAGTAGAAATTAAATGTATCCTTTTGTTTTGATATGATCACACACACAAAAAAAAATAAATAAATAAATAAATAAATAAAAATTATGTCAGATCTGATTGGTGATTAAGATGATCAGTTTTCAAGGGTTTTAAAATCCATTTTATATTTTCCTAACAGTCAATACCTATCCCTTTTCAGTATTTTGACTGTGATGTCACTTTTTACGGTCACATATTTTTTTTTTTTTAAACAGTGCCATAAAGGAATGTATGTTTCTTCAGACAATTTTAATCAACCCTATGTAAGAAACAAATCTCATTTTTTACAACTCATCCATATTAAACCAAACACATGGAAGTAATAACATGAAAATAATTTCTCCTTTAAAGAAAAAAAAACTCTGTCAATGTTGAATAGACAGCTTACATGAAAAGCGCTCATCATTTGGATTTCCGTAAATATCATTTCCCGCACGGGAGCTGAGCCATAGCAGCAATGTTCGGATACAAACTGAGTGGCAGCACTACGAACTTCTTCTTCAGATAAACCAGGTAAACTGAAATTTCAAAAAAACTGAAAATTAGCTCACATCTAAATACAGAAGAGCTTTTGTAGTAAGTTACCGCCCCTAAGCCAGGGCTAAGGCAGAAATACTTAAAATATACCACCAGCTCAGTTATTCCATGCCTGCTCAGTTATTCCATAGGGGCGGTAACTTACTACAAAATACTATGCCTTGCCATCAATCTTTGAGTTGAACCGCACCATTGCTGCGGTCACTCATCTGGTGTGCTAATTCTAATTTAGCTACCAGTTTGTTTAGCTCTCTTGGCTCCCTTAAGAGGATTTTCGCCACCAGCTCATGTGATTCCTGTTCCGGGCTGATGAGTGCTAAAAAGCACGAAACTGCAGTGCTCTGATGGAATAACTGAGCTGGTGGTATATTTTAAGTACAGAAGAGCTTTGTCTTTTAGAAAAGTAAAAATGGCTTGATAAAACTGCTCTCTGCTCAACATTTGAACTGAAAAGAATATAAATACTTATCAATAATTTTTTTTTTTAATGCACATAATCATTCACACAAAAATGTGAGTCAATGCTATTGATAGCAAATATGAACTGCTGAAATTAATTGTATATTATTAGTCTAAGTATTTCAAATCACTTTTTGAGCAAATATAATTTAACACTACATGTATAAAGTTAAACTATGACTGTTGAAATAAACAATTAAAAAAACATATTTATGTCCATAAAATATGTGCTCATTTATTTTTAGAATGACTAATTTCTGAGAAGTATACCTGTCAATTTGCCTAGTCTGCTGTTGATCAGGTTTCCATGCTGGTATTATTGGTGGAGGAAGAATTTCTACAAAAATATAAAATACTATTTTTTATTCTGTTTAAACTAAAAAAAAGGACACTAAATTGGATTTTTAAAAACAATGTGGAGGGGAGGATGTGTTCATGAAAAATAACAGAAGAATTATCACATTACTAAAATATAACTTACAATATTTACTTATAGCCATTTGAAAAAGATTTTTGTAGACATTAACAAATAATCAATAAAAATCAACATTAACTGCACAATTTGACGACAGGTGGGAGGGGGGAGGAGAGATTAGTTTGTTTGGATAAATGAATAAAACAAATATTTTTCTTTTTTTTTTCTTTTTTTTAAATAATTGAAAGATAACTATTTTACAATTCAGTTTACCTTCCTTGAAGGTTATTGTCTCGTATCCAGGAATTTTCTGCATTTGGCTCAAATCAGGTGCAGTTGGTGAAATTTGAGGAGTCGGTGAGACTTGAGGCATGAAACCGCCAGGTGGGGATCCAGCTAGAATTTTATCAAGTAAAATAGTTCAAATAAATTTTAAATGAAAAATTTATCTTTTTTGATCCCTTATCTTTTTTTCCCTTTGAAAAATACTCTACTACAGGGTGGCGACAGGAACTGTGAAAAAAAGTTCCCTGATTTTTCCCTGATTTCCCTGATTAAGTTCACCAAATTTCCCTGATTTACGTTACCAATGATAATAGTTTTCTTTCTTTGCTTTACTTGAAATCCATTGTATGTTTGTATAAAATGCCGTATTATAAATGTTTTAAGTCGTGTAAAGTTGTTGAACAAAAGATATTTTAAAAATATGCTACTTTTTCAATAAATTGGTTTAAAAAAAAACATATCAAGTCAATTTTTGGGGGGAAAAAACCCCCTACAAAACAGTATATTAAATTTTTCTACAATGGAAAGATTATAGAAAATTAAGAAAAAAAAACTTTACTTCCAGAAACCACTTAGCATAAGAATTTTAAGAAACTATTAAAATCACTCATAAAAACATATGTGTATTTATGATAGAACTAAAAAGTAATTGAAATTATTTTGAACTAAGTTTTCAAACAGTATAATATTTGTTGCAAGAATAACAAGTAATAGTAAAAGAATAGAAGTAATGTAGTTATTCTTATATAACTAATTGACATATTTATGCAAAACAGATGAAACCATTTGACATCCATTCATAGGGAGCTTTTCTCTAATCAAGAACATAGGTTTTAATGAATGAATACAGCATTTTAACAATAAAAAAATAAAGATTTTTACTTAAGTACACAAGTTAACTCTATTTCAAATGATTTCAGTGTGTAACGAAAAAAAATCTTAGAATGCTTTTGTAACGAACAACTTTGAAATGCAAGAAAAAAAAAGAAAAAGAAAAAAAAGCAATTAGTTAATTCCAAAATATTTATAAAAAGAATACAACTTGGTTATAAAATTAAAGAGTCACTTAAGTCTGAAGAAAAGAATACCTTTATAATCTGCGGTAACAACAAATAGTATAACGGCAAAAAAACATAAGCTTTTTTTAATTGAAAGTTCAATTTTAGCAATTAAATTAAAAACGCAAAGAAGTAATAACTTTTACGCTTTTATAATATTAATTCAAAAACCAAAGATTTCTTCTTGAAATCGAGATTACAGTACGCTAATTACTTTGAGACAATGGAATAAAGGCAAAGGAGCTAAGGCGTTAATGAAGGCTTCCTCTTTGCCTGTATGGTTGTTTATTTTACGTAGCAATGAAAGCGTAATAGGAAATTTCAAGCTAGGTAAAATAAACAACCTAACAGACACAGAAGCAATCTTAGGAAGTTCATCTTGTGGTTAATAAGTAAGATTCAATACTTTGACGCTGAGGAAAAAAGATGCACAAATATGCAGCAGTGTATAATCGCAACTCATTAATTTTACTCTTTTTTTAACAGATAACTGGCGGAAAATGCGAAGGGAATTAAAGTACTTAATTTTGTAAATCAAAAAAAAAAATTTTTTCTTCATAAAATCAATTTTCCCTGATTTTTTGTTATTTTTTCAAAATTCCCTGATATTTCCCTGACTTTTCCCTGATTAATAAAGTTCCCTGACTTTTCCCTGATCTCCCTGACCTGTCACCTGGTTACTATAGAACTACAACAGAAAAAAATTAATCAGAACTCAAGCTTTATTGATACAAAAATTTTTAAACGCCTATGGAGAGTGTTCAGCAAGAAAATATCTGTAAATCAATTGAAATTTCCTTTTTAATTCCATGATATAGTTTTTAATTAAATTACCATCTTCATTATTATTATTATTGTAATGAAATTATGGTTACCACTAGGATAATTATCAGACCCAGGTAATACAGATGAATATGTAAAGCCCTTCGCATAAATTTTCAATGAATTGTAATAGCTTCTGTTACACATAAAACTAGCACATTTGTTAATCTTAATTTGATGACTCAAAAATTGACAGTCTATTCATATATAACTTGACATTTTCACTGTTAATGATATAGAACTTAAAAGGCATACAAAGGCTTTTGTTTTGCAGAAAATTTTTTATAAAATTATTTGAGTTTGCGGACAGTTTCATATTAATTCCTAAACAAACATTAACAGGCTTAAAATACAAAATAGCATTTTTCGGAGAACATTCCTAGTATGCACAACTGATGATTATAATGTATTATTCATAAATTCTTTTTATTAAATTATTAAATTTTCTTTTGACTACAAGAGTAAATCTTGAAGGCTTTGAAAGCTTAAATGGACCAAGGGCAAAATACTCAAAACCTTTATGCAAAATTCACTTTTTGGCTCTCCCTTCCTTAAAAAGTCAAGACCTTGTGGGTTTTGTCTCTGGCATTTTATCTCCTTGGCCTTGGAAAATTTTATGAACCTCAAAATCAGGACAAATAAACAAATATACTTGACAATGCTTAAACAATCAATGATGTGAAACAAAATAGATCCATAGTAGAATCCGGAAAAATCAGCCTAATGCGTACCGAAAAGTGGTAGAGTTTAAAAATGCTTGGTTATTGGAAATGCCCATGTATGTTTTTTGTACAGAGATTTTTTGTGCTGTCAATCTTTGGCGGAGTTTTCCTGTTTCGACATAGCAGACCTATATAAAATATTCCACTGTCCGTGAACTCGAAGAATTTCTTCAAAATTTCCTTTGAAAAATGCAGTGCACTACCTAAATCTGCTTCACTAGCAGCAAAAACGTAAAGCTATATATGCAAGTAGACATCCACTATGACTCAAATATCATGATTAATAAATGTGCTAGTTTCACACAATAGAAGTTATTGCCACACAATTAGTGATGTAAAATACCCGGGTATTTATTTTTAGGGGTAAATACCCAGGGTATATACCCGGGTAAATACCCAAAATGGGTAAATACCCGGGTATTTATTTCAAAAATTTATATTCATCTAAAATACTTTTTTGTATGTATTCCATTATGTATATATACAACCAACCATATACAAAACAATAAATTTTTGCCCAAAAATTGTATTTTGAACACATATTTAAAGAATTATTGTGTGAAACAGCTTAGCAATCTAATATGATATTCACATTAAATGTGTTGGATATGCCTAATCAATGTTGATAGCCAAATTTCAGATATAAAAAGCCATTCTACAAAAAGAAAAAAGCTTAACTGGTTACAAAAAAAAGCAAACATCATTTTTTTAAGGTCCTAGTCTTTTATAACCCAGTAATATGTCCCTGCATGACATCAAAATGTAACGAAATGTCGCTCAATTTATTATTACAATTTATTTACCTATATCTTATGCAGAAATTTCCTCCAAACTTAGTTCAATTATTCAGGTGTATTCTGTATCACACACACATATATATAGTATACACACACACATAATATACATAAACATTTAAAATTCATTTAAAATTTTTAATCTTTTATTTTAGGGTTTATGTTTAAAAAAGATAATAGTCACCTTTTAATACTACCTAAAATTTTTTTGCAAAATGTGCAATTACTAGGGGATTTACCCTGCCTTCGGATAAATACCCAAAAAAATATTTACCTTCCCACCCTACAGGGAAGCAAATGCAAATGAGCAAGGCAACAGAAAAGAAAATTTTGCTTTTTTTTTCGTTTATTAATGTGAAAACTGTTTCTATATTTTCCATGATATCACTTAAATATCAATAAAATAAATAACACCATAGTTTCTTAATAACTTCTCAGTTTATTCTTCCAAACATCTCTCATGCTTCCTTTTTTTTTCATTTCGGATATGACAAACCTAGATTGTGATTTTGAAATCCTGAAGTTCATAATGAATTACTTATACTTCTCCAATTATGATATTGAAAAGAATGGTTCTTTGGTTCACGATATGTTTCTTTCATGATTTCATCAAGTCTTCCAATAAAAAATATTATAAACTGTGTAATACATATGTATATATCAGTTTTACCAATTATTTCATATTTAGATTTAAAAAAAAAAATTCTCATTCGCTTTTTTGCATTTTTTATTAAATACCCAGTTTTTGGGTATTTACCCAGGCCTTGGGTAAATACCCAAAAAATATTTACCTACCCGCTGGGTATTTACCCGATCCACATCACTACACCCAATCAACAAAATCAAGACATATTATAGAAACAAAACTGGGTGAATAAAGAAAGTTACATAAAAATATCAAAACTCTCCACAAATTTCGAAAATTTTCTGCAAACCGGGTTTGCATGTCCGTCTATATTATCTGGGTCTGCCACAGTGCCAAGTTTTTGAAACTGTATACCATATAAATATTCACTCAATCACTTCACTGTTAAATTTAAATTGATGCGGCTACAAGTACATCATGAAAACAATATGAAAACTGAAAAATTGCTGGCAAGAGAAGGGAGCAAACCCAGACAATCAACAAGTGAGATTATAAACACAGAAAGCATTTCCTGAAACATTGTAAGTGTACAGTAACGTTACAGAAGTAACATAATTTTTTTTAGAAACTTACTTGAGGGACCAGGATAGCCCCCAGGGTTTGGATAGCCTCCATGATTCTGAAAACCTTGCTGTCCCGGGTAGTCTCCAACATTCATCCTGAGTTGAGAAGAATTTGGGAAATATGGACCAGTAGGTGGATAAGGAGTGAAGTTATCAACAAATCCAATATTTTGATTATGTTGAGGATAATAGGTCATGCTGTGAAGCACAATAATATTTACAAAAACAAGTTAAAGAAATTCATAGCTTAAAAACAAATTTTCAATATTAAGTATTCTGCTTAGTTACACTATTATGAGGGTTAAGCACGCTCTCCCCCTCCCAAACCCTTGGTTTAATTTGCTTTGAGTCACACCAATCCCAATATGCTAATATGTATGCATGTGTTTTAAGACAATATCTGGAGCATCCCAAACTTTAATTTTTGGGAGGGGGAAACTCTCAATTTATTGAATGAAGCTCCAAACTTTACTGAATGATAAAACAGTAAGCATGCACATTGCAAATACCTACACCTAACCAAAAGAGACATTAAGCAGGGGTGCCCACCTAGGGAAGAGGATCATGGCACAAACTGCGCTATTAAAAATTTAAGGGGGGAGTTTTAAGGGTTTTTTTTTTTCTTTTGGTGGGTTTCCAATTCGGGGAAGTGTTTTTATAGTATGGGGGGGGGTGCGCCCTTGCTTTTAGGGGGTGGACACACCAGCATTAAGCATTATTGAATAAAAATAATTCCATATTGCAATTCGATCAGCAAAATTTGATGAATCAGACAAAATTTGCCAAGTAAGAAACTTTCTTGGGAGGTCACAGTGTTTCTTTGTAGAAAAGTTAGAAAAAAATAAAAAAATATACATAGCTTGCCATTTTGCACATTATTATGGCTAAAAATAATAGCAAAATTCTAAGTAGAAACGGCACAAAAAATTTTTTCCCTCAAGTCTGCATATGGGTCAAGTGTCCCTAGAGCTGAGACTTGACCCAACACTTAGGAAGACATGACCCCTCCCCCCCCCCCCCCTCAAGAATAAAAGAAGACTTATAGATATTGAAATCAAAAACACAGGTTTGATGATGTTTTTTGTTTAATAAGTGATACTTGAAGTGCAAATACAAAATGCTTATTCTTTAGCT
This sequence comes from Uloborus diversus, assembly GCF_026930045.1. Classification (NCBI taxonomy): domain Eukaryota; kingdom Metazoa; phylum Arthropoda; class Arachnida; order Araneae; family Uloboridae; genus Uloborus; species Uloborus diversus. Next base: position 116,866,690 of record NC_072734.1, on the reverse strand, counting down.
GAAGTGTTACTTTTTTTTTTAAATTAATCTTACTCTATATCAGCAGGAAAGCAGAAGTTTAATTCAAAACTTTATCAGATCAGACCTAAATCATACTTCAGTTATTTTACTAAAGTAACAAGTCATTGGGCTCAAAGATTAGTATTTTACTTATTTATCCAATAAAAATGATTTCTAGACCAATATATTATATATTAGTTATCTATTTAAAAAAAAAAAAAAAAAACCTTCATATTCACAATATTAGAGTTATTGCTTAGATAAAATCATAAGGCCTAAATCACAATATTTATATATTCAAAAATAAAAATTCATTGAAAAACATTAAATTAAACAAAAATATCAAATTAGTCTATGGGTCAAGTCTCTCTAGTTAGCTTGAAGCTCCCTAGGTAGTTTTCTTTTGCTTACCTTACATTTTTTAGGAACTTAGATTTAAGTTTAAAATGTGACTAAAACATGCATACTTTTAAAATTCATTTCCCTCAAAACTGGAGGAAAAAATTTCAAAATCTTCAAACTTTACTTTTAAGGCGCAGTATCATTTAACACAGAATTTCTTGAAAATCACTGACAATTCTGAAATTGCTTACCCCCTGTAAAATACTGTTATATGACTGATCAACCAATAATATGACTTACAATTTTCCCCGAATATCCTTTTCATGGGAAAAATCCTTATGGGTCAAACCTCCCTATAGTTTCCCCTACACATGTTTCATACTAACATAAAATTTATAGGAGTAAATCCATCAGTTTAACTCAAGTGTGAATTATGACATACTCGGTGCTTAATTTGCATTTTATCTCATGGGAGCCTAACTTGTTCACTCCTCTTTCGACTTAATGTGAAATTCTGCATATTAGAAAGAGTTTAGAATATTTACACATGAGGTATAAGTTCAGAAGATTAAAGCTCCTGCACTTATTTTATTAGAAACTAGTGGCACCCGCACGGCTTAGCCCATAGTAGAAAATTAAAAGATCTTTTGGTTCACCTGTATATTTTTAAGAAATTATGATGAATTTCTCGCCAATTGGCTTGCCCAGGTTATGGTTCCACGTTATAATAACTTGGTAATTTACTGGTCCCTCTTATGATAGGCTCGGGAAAATGTTCTTAAAATTGGAATAAAAAAAGAATAAAATCAAATTCTCGAAAACTCACTTCGAGGTGCACACCCCTCTGCTACAAACTAATTCTGTGTGAAATTTCATGAAAATTGGCGGAACTGTCTAGGCCGCATGAACTGTCTATGCGCATTATAGAGATCCTGACAGACAGATAGAGATCCAGACAGAGAGACTTTCAGCTTTATTATCAGTAAAGATTAAGTTCTGGATATGTCTATGCACAAAAACCATACTACATGCTAATAAGTAAATTACAAAATGAACAAGGGTTCTCATCCCATCCCCCCTGTCCAAAAGAATAATGACACCCTCCATCAAATGTTCGGCCCTAAAAACAAAACTCTGAGGCCAAATACTAAAAATAAAAAAGTATGAACTAAAAAATGTTCTACTCTGAGGCAAAATCTAAAATTTATGAGTAACTAAAGATAAAATTGGATTAAAATAATTGAAGCTAATGTGTCGTGACAGAAAGAAAAGTTTTCTAAGTCCGTTAAAAACATATTTTAAAAGAAATAATAAAAAACACTTGGCTCTTTTTCAGTACCTAAACAAATTTTACTGAGTGAAATAGTTTTATCATTCCCAATGAAATTAGTAAAAAAAAATCGTTAAAGTAGTCATTTTTATGTACATGCACAGCAATGAAAGTCCGCAATTGGGCCCCTCCCAAAACGGAATCTTGATTATGCCAATGAGAAAGACCATCCTACCATTTAATAAACAAATACTTTCATCTATTTCACTACAACGATCAAACTCACTTGAATGATTATACTGTGAATGCTTTTGAAAATTTCTAATATGAAATGTTCAGAATTCTTGAAAAACTAAAACTTAATATTTAGAAAAATAGTTTAGAAACTAAAACCAATAACAAATATAAATCCCAAAGTGAAACTATAGAAATGACGGGTGTGCATGCCGTGCTAACTTGCACATGCGCCTTATGACTTCTTTGTTTACAAATGTTTACCTATCGTTGCCATAGTAAAAGTCATCAAGCTTAGCTGACCGTTCATTTCTTCTTCTTCACCGTTCAAGTTTATTTGTTAGAGGATTACAATATTTCGCTAGATAGATAAATTTATTAGATACATGTTATTCCATCAAACACAAATCACATACGGACGACTCAGGAAATAATTTACAACAAAAGAAGGAAATTTCTTCCAGAATTCAGAGCGCGAAGGCCCAGTTGGAATTATCAGCCGCTGAGGCCCTAGGAAGCAAAATGGGAAGAACTATCTTCCTAGACCACTGAGAAGAGGGGATTTGGTAATTTCAAGAAATGTGCCCTTTCATGTTTTTATATTTTCGGGAGTTTCCTTATTCTTTTTGATGTCACCTCGAGCGAGCAAGCCTTAAGTAGAGGGAGGACGGAGAGCAGCTGGAGCACTGCCCCAGGGCTCCGTCTAGCTGGGAGCCGTGAGCTTTTTAACCTCTTTTCACCAGTGGCGTAATGAAAGGGGAGATTCTTCTCAATGACCGACCCAGGGAGTGGAGGGGAGGCAGGCCGTGGCCCGCGAGTCGGATGTCGGATGGCATCTCCAGAAGGAGGCTCTAAGTCAAATGTACCGCCTTAAAGGAGCCAACACAGGTAAAAGTCCTTCTATCTCCATGCTCTTTCCCAATGCAGGCATATCCCTCCCCAAGAGCAATGTGGCACGATCCCCCCCCCCCCTCACACACACGCACTAAAATGAGCTCAAAATCCTATGGATTCCACAACTATAACAGGACCACTTGCCAGATCATACAAGAGGCCAGGGCCCTTTTTGTCAATAGGAAAGCAAAAATAAGTTTTACAGGGCCGTCCGAGGGGGGGGGGGGGGTGAGCGTGGCAATCGCCTCGGGTGACACGAAAAATGAGCCTCCTCTTTCGTATATCCGAGATGCACAGTCATAGACATACAAAATAGGGAATCATTGCAATGATTTTCTATTTTTCCTAGTATACGAAAAATTTTCTCTCTTCCAGTCTCTAAAACATTCGTTTCCTTTGAATCATTGAAGCAGATAAAAATTCTGAGAATATAGCTGCTTAGAATAAAACAAAAGGCACTTCTCCTTTGTGTCTAGTTTCCACCAAATTTCTTGGAATTCTGCCCCTGCGTGCGGTGACGTAACCCGACAAAAGTTTTAGGTTCCTACATTGCAAAAAAAAAAAAAAAAAAAAAAAGAAAAAGAAATTAATTTGAATTCTGAAATTTTGAATTCATATTATAAGTTACGCAATCACGAGTTGCGACAGGACCCTACTCATTGGAGTTGCTTCTAGAAACAGCTTCTGCACCCCCAAGCCTGCCCCTGCTCCTGGGCAGTTACATGTATATAGTTGTGTGTGTGTGCGTAGACCTGTGTGTACGCTCGCAGGCGTGTGTGTATGTGTGGGAAGGCGTGTGTGAGTGAGTGAGCGTGCGTGTGTGTAGGACATGGACGCCATCGACCAGGAGAAGCGGGTTCCGGGAGAGGTCAGTGCTCAGGACCAGAGGAGCCGCGCCTGCAGAGGCCCCTGGTCTCAGCTGAAAAAGGAACCGCGACATCAAAGACGGTCAAGTGAGAACAATAAGCAATCGCGATTGCTCAAAAAAAAAAAAAAAAAAAAAATCTGATAGGAAAGCGGGGGTCCGGTCAAAATTTTGAAACTTTGTTTTAAAAACGCAATTTTCGACTTTTTTCGCAGCTGCTACGGGGGAAAAGGTCGATCTAGGAAGATTGAGCGCCAGGAACTTTGGGCGCCGAGCATTTTGGGCACTGAGCAGGGGCGCCGACTTGCAAAAATTATTGGGGGGGGGCTGAACGTCACCGGTGGTCCAGGAGGTATGTAATTCCTACTGACTTCATCCACAGGTTCGCACACTGGGACAAATTCTAAGTGCTCGCAGCACTGTAACACAATCATTATTCACACCACTCGTTTTCAGTTAACCTGTTTTTTAACATAATATTTTTTTTTTAAACTCATTACTGAATGTATTGTACAAGGTAACTATCTTCAATCAAGGAAAATAAAATATTAAGACAAATTTGTGAGAATAGAAAGCATTAAATGCCTAATAATTTTCCTAAATTATTGGGGGGGGGGCTGTGCTCCCTCAAAATTTTTTTTGAGGGGGCTCAGGCCCCCTCAGGCCCCATGGAGTCGGCGCCACTGGTACTGAGCACATTGCGCCCAATGTTCCCGTCACCCAATATGCTCGGCGCCCAATCTTCCTATTTGGGGGAACGGTATAGATATCTCATTGGAAATTTCTAGAATTTGAAGCCTTAAAAATAATGCGATTATAGGCCACGTTTATTGACGTTAGGGAAAGGATGGGCTCAGTGACTGTCCCCGATTGATTTTTTTTACATATATGTATAAATAAATTGAAATCAATTCCTTCTCCGCTTCGCAAGTTTTCGAATTTGAAGTTTAAAAAGCAATTTTAGACAAATTTTAAAGATTGGGAAGGAGGATCTGAAGCTCTTCACTGGAAATTTTTCAAAATAATGGTCCAAAAAACTTAAGCAGTTTTATATTTAGGGGTTATTCCACTTAAATTTTCTGTAAGTCATTTAAAAAACCCATACACTGCTTATAATACTAAAGAAAGGTGGTATGGGGGAACCCTTGCCCGGGAATATTTTCTGAAACCTAAGTCTTAAAAATGCAATTGTGAACCCATATTTCTGTGTCAATTGAGAGTTTTAAAAACTGCAATTTTTGAAATGAAATTTCTCCAGGAAATGACCCTGAGGCTAGGATAAGCCAGTGTCGTTTTAGCGGTTACAGTCCGGCCCTACTCGTACAGCTGACCTAAATGTCTGGAGCTTAAATTTTTCGACTTCCGTCGTTACCTCGTGAGGACGACTTACAAGCTTTGCTTTAACTATTAACCATAAAAATCTATCTTTTTCTTTTTTTTTTAAACACTTCAAACATAGGGTGGAATGAAGGGCGTATCCAGTTTAACGTGGAAGGGGAGGCGGGGAAGCCCACCAATAAAATCAGGGGGAGGGGGGAGGGGTAAAGGCGCACCTCCGAGAAATTGAAAGCAATCCAACTATGCCCTTTGTAAATAGGTCTTTATATACACTGTAAAATGCATTGAGTATATATCCTTTGCCCCTTCCGAACCCATCGATGCGTTTAGAAATTGAAAGTAGGGCATATTAATCTTTATTATCTTGTAATGCTTCGGAAATCTGAGAAAAATGTACAAGTCTTATTTTTTAATCAATTTATTTATTTCTGTTCGTCCAATCGTCAGCTGCACAAAATCTAAGCAGAAAGTATACACATATTACAGCGGGTGTTCAAAGAGAGGGGTGGGCCACAGCGGGTGTTAATCCACCAAGAACCCATATGTTTTATGCCATATTGCCAATACTAGCATAGGTAGTTCGTACGGTTGAGAGAGGGGAGGCGACTGCCCTCTTAATTTCAAAAGTAAAGAAGTGTTGCTCCTCCACTTTTCAAGTTCAAAATTATCGACTGATCGAAAAACGGTGATATCGATCGACTAGCCATTAGCGTGTTTAAAGAAAGGAAAATTTACTTTTCAGTCTGTTTGACATTTTTCTCATCTATATACATAAATGGCTACTTCTGTACGTCAGGGGTCAGCTTCAAAACTACTGGACCGATTTTAACCATTTTTTCACCGTAGATAGCTTCATTATCAGGAAGAAACATAAGCTATAATTCATTTCTAAAAAACTTAGTTTAAAAAAGTTATTATGGAAAACAGTAAATTTCATGCAATTTCCCCATTAAAAGATCAAATATAAAACCCATTGTTACAAAAATTTGTTGCCTTACAACGGCATTTGAATCAAGGCTTCTCAGGAGCAAGCATAAAATTTATTCGCTATCATTGCTTTCTTAGGATTTTTAGCTTTATCTATACCAATAATTCTCAACTCCAATAAACTATAAAGCGCTGCAGCCATTGTCTAATGGCGGATGAAAACGGTAAAACAAACAAATGTCATTACTTATAACTTGCTCTGAAGCTTAGTGAATGGCAGTAATTTTTCATCGTGTTTGTGGGAAGCTTTCTTTACTATTCCTCTGACCATAAACTGTCTGAACCTGTAATTTACCGCGAAGAAAACACGTGGAACGGAATGTTTTACCTTTTTCGTTAGTATTGTTTATCATCACAAGGTAGCGTATTCGAGCTCTGGAGTTGCGAATAGATAACGGGGCTGAATAAAAATATTGATTTTGGCAACACTTTTGAATAAAAAGTATGTTTTTTTTTTTTTAAATCTTTGCTTTGGAATGGGCGGTTATGTTAAAATAGAGATAGAATAGAAAATTTTGAGACAGTTCGCATAAGTAGATAAAAGCCGTCACTGGCGGCATTCTTGCCGTAAAAAGGTGAGTAGCTCAAAAAAGAACTGGAGGTAGAGTTAGAATTTTTTTTATTCATATTCATATTGATAAAGATAGACATAGATTGCTAATACCGCAGCCAACTTGATTTAAACAGCCGCCAACTGCGGCAATCTTGGAGTAAAAAGGACAAGTAAGCCAATCAGTCACCGTAGGCAACTGCTTGCAATAAAGGGTAATGTCATAAAAAGGCGAACCAGCTGGTCGCCGCAGGCGGCTATAGTTATTTCATAAAAACGAAAATGGAACTTTAAATTGCAAGGAGGAAATCGACTGTAGCCATCTGTCGATTTCTTGAAACCGTGATTCGACTGTATTTGAGAAGGTTATTGAATCAAAAAAGACGTTAAAAACCAATACTAATATGATAAATAAATACCTTTGTGCTAAACAGTAAAGTTAGAAATAGCAACATCAAAAAGTACAAATTGCAGATTACTGCAGACACGTGTTTCGGCTTTACAAGGAATGCCTTTATCAATGCAAAAAGAAACGCCGAAACACGTGTCTGCAGTAATCTGCAATTTGTACTTTTTGACGTTGTTATTTCTTACTTTACAATACGAATATAGCAACATTTTTCACAAAAAGTCAAATAGGGTACTGGACATCTACTCCCCCACTCTTTCGCAACTCCTCTGCCCTCCCACCTTTTTTTGGAACACCAGCTTTTCATGAATCTTTGCATGATACATGTATAAAATCGGTAAATGCGTTCACTAGGCTCCTTTTTAGATAGATGCCATGGTGCTGGAGCCGGTGGACCTTTGGAGTTGTGCACTGGGCTCAGTGATTTTAGTTCTGCTATTGAAAAGTATTGAAGAGCATGAGGCATTTGTAGTGACTGGCATTTTCAAAATAAATAAAAGTAAAATAATTTTAATCAAAGTAAAGCAAGTCCATTCGATTCAACCAAATTAAGACATATCCAAATTTAAAAAAATTGATTGCAGGTTTGTTGGTCTTCCTATGAAAGCTTTCTCTTAAGATTATTAATAAAACTAAATCAATCTATACATAAATACATTACATGTTACATAAATACATTTTTCCATACAAGGTTATTTATTAGAAATACGTTCTTCGTGAATCGTGAATTCCCAAAAATCGTTTGAAGTGGACATGGGTGGTTTTGATTAGTACTCCTTAATTGTAGCATTCACTGACATCGCGGTGCAAACACAATGAAGCACAAGCAAATATCTGCAACAGCGCCCTTTAAAAATTCGCAAACGTATTTTCGGACGTATTTGGAGAGGGGTGCGTATTTATGTATTCTATCTCATCGATATCCATGTATTACAGAGAATAGAGGCACGATAAAACTAAACAAAAATGAGTTCTTCAACTCAGTTATTGAAACCCACTATTGAACCCCAATTTTCTGCTTCAAATTGACTGGGGAATGCAAAAGCAACGTTTTTCTTTCTTTCTTTCTTTTTTTTTTTAAAGAACAAGATTATTACAACAATAAACGCTTAGATAATTGTTGTGGATAGTAAACTAAACAATGCAAAAGAAATACAGACAATCTCATTTTTAAAGAAAAGTCGAGACGGACTTACCACTGAAAAGATACTCGGAAGAAAGAGTTCCTCCCAGGTGCAAGAGGTGCATTCGTCACCTTATCAGAGCACGATAATATTTGTGTACTTGAAATCTATCGGCCGGAAAATCATATTTTCGACTTCGACTTACAAAAAAGGGAGGAAAAGATAAGCATTGATATAGAATAAGAATGAAATGATTTCTACTGAGTTTATCAATATGTTACACAAAAAGAGCTTTGAGTAGATGTCTTTTTCTGGGTTAAATGTTTATCGCAGTTATAGAATTTGAATACCTATGAAGATTTAAGTTATCTTAAATAGTTCCAGGTGTCATTTCAAGAGCTTTTTTTCTTCTAAAACATGAGTTTAGAAACTTTTAACTATTGCGAGGCACTTGTCAAAAATGAAATCTACAGAGAACTACATTTCATCTTCGATCGTCGGCACGTTTTTCAAAAACGAACAGTACACGTTCCTTTTGAGGAGAGTTTAATTGGTCAAAAGAATATTGAAAGAGGAAAAAAAGAAATGTTTCACGAAAAATATTTCGAATAATGATTGAGCGAATGTTATGCTTATTTCTACTGCTGCTTAAGATGGCAATGAAGATCAAGTCAATTCGCAGATGCAAAGAGTCTGATAATTGTAGCTCGTTTCGCAAGTTAGTTTTAATTCCAAACTAAGGCAAAAACTGTTCTTCTTGGTGTGAAGATGTAAGATAATTTATAAGCTTCAAAGCTTTAGAAGAAAAAATGTGGAAAATAAGGGAAGACATATAATGAGCATTGTGACAATGTATACAAGTGGCGGTTCTAGGTGGTGGGCAAGGGGGGCAATTTCCCCCCCTGTCGGAGGCCTCTTGTCCCCCCCCCCATCGGGGAAAACTTCTAGTTCCGTGGGGGAACTTCGAAAAATGACAATGCAAAAAATTAAATTGCTAAAAAATTGCTCTTTCATCACATATGTTCGTTCAATGTTGCTGAAATTCGTTATTTGCTACTTTCAAAAAAGAAAGGTTTTTTAGCAATATTCTGAGCAGTTGTCTACTTTCTACTAATAACATCCTCTCGTCGGAAGCTCAGGTTATTGTGTAACCATCGATGGTTGTGGGTATTGCCGCGTCGTGAAGAGAAATCAGAGAGTGCGAAAACAAAATAACTCCCCACCATGTCAGAAAATGGAAAGCCACTTTCTGGAAAACAACTAAGAATGGTTAAGTGAATTGGTTATTTTACCTTCAACGTTAGTTCTGACTCTTGTACCAAAAACGAGACTAAGGTAGAAACTTTGAGAATCGAGAGAAAGATCAGAGCGGCAAAAAAAAAAAAAAAAAAAAACCGGGAAAATGTTTAGTCCAGTTAGTAAACACATTATAACTTGCAAAAAATTGGGTATAATATAGATTTTTTTCAATTTGTACATGTTGGTATTAACATGGAAAAACCAAGTTATCCAACCCGGGAAACGTTTTGGGTGGCAATAAAAAAAAAAAAAAAAAAAAAAAACGACTTTTTTTTTTTCTTAAAATATTTCAGAAATGCTTTAACTTAGCAAAAAATCTCCAATGTTAAGTTTAAAGAAAATTAAATGTCCTGCAATTTTTATTAGTCACGGTGGAGGAGCGCCCTGACCTCTCTCCATTCTCCCAAATACCAATTCTTATTAATCGACTAAAATCTCGTTTTTAGGACCAATTTCTTCAAGTGAGCAACTGAACTCTTCTCTTCATAAAAATATCGAAGATCGTCTAAAATTGCGTTTTCATAGCTACAATTTCGAGTTTTTTTTTTTTTTTTTTTCCGGGGGAGAACCCCCGTACCCCCCAAATCTTACGTGCATTACGCTCACAACTAAGTTTTTGTTGTTGAGTTTCTTTGCATGTGTTCTGTATAGCACACATTTCTCAAGATCTTTCTTCGAATCCTTTTTTTCTCGCCAAATCCTAATTCTCAGATTGATTCCAATATATTTTTTTGAACTCACGATGCCGTCTTTGCAACAGCACTTAGTTTCATGATTTTAATTTTAAACTGGATTTTTTAAACATATTTTAGCTTTGTGTAGCTCTGCTATTCTTACTGGAAATAAAGCTTCCATAGGTACTTTTTTATCATTTTATAGAGTTTAAACTATTATTTTTTACTTTTAATTTTTTTGGGGAGGTAGGCTACAAATACAAAATTGATATTCGTGTTGTTAGCCGCAAGAACAATTGTTTTCTTACTATGGAAATTCGGGAAAGTGGGATTAGAAATCCTGTAAAGTAAAATTTGTCTATGCCCCCTTATCGGGAATTTCCTAGCGCCATCACTGATGTATACTACGAATAAATTTAGTTTTATTTTCGGATTCTGAGATAAATCGATGAGTTTTTCACCAGTTTTAGATCATATGCCAGTAATATTGCTCTGGAAAGTGAAAATTTTTAAACTGGACTGGTGTAAAAACCAACTGGTTTGGAGCAACATGTCGGCAGATGACATTTTGGATATTAGCCAAATTTTAAAGTTCTTGTCGCTTAAATAATACTGTAGTGATCGAAACAAAAGAAAACCAGATGGTTCAATGTCTGGCGACTATATTCTTAGTGACTAAAAAATCACATTGCTCAACGCTCAAGACGAACTATGTGAAAAATTAATCAATTTCAGTGGGTTGCTTCATTTACCACACTCGTCCGACACTGCACCACCAAATTTTCCTTTATTCCGATCACTAGGTGACAAAAAATACGAAAATGTGCCTATGTCTAAGATGCCATCTCCAGACATATTAGGATAAAACCAATTGATTTCTATCGATCAGGGATTGAAAATTTGTACACTACATGGTAAAAGGTAGATGATAACGGGGAAAATTGCACCACTGATGGAAAGGAGGAAGGGGGGGGGGGATTTATCTATTTGAAAAAATAAATAAATAAATAAAATCGTTACTTTTTGGTCCCTCAAATAATTGTATTTTCTGTTGAAACCTGCATACGATGCAGAATCTCGATAATTAAAGCTATCAGAAATGTTCACATTATCTCCCATTGCAAACTCTTGACAGTACATAACTTGCATTTGTGATGTGATCATTTGCTACTTTTCATTAAAACAAGTTTTTATAAATCTTCAAATTTTATTACACATAAGAGCACAAAAAAATAAAATTTTACCTATTGCGCCTTTATATTTTGTAAGTATAAATTTTATTCTTTAAGTGTAGTGAAAATGTCTCTTAAATATGCGAGTTTCAAAATAAATTTTAGACAGTGCAGCAACTTTTCTGATTCACTCAGTGGCGGAACCACGGAGTTTGAAAATTCCAAAAATTTCTGGGAGAAAACCACCGATCCCCCCCCCCCCCACACACACCTATCTAATCACTTGATGAATCAGTGCAGCAATCTGTAGAAAAAGTTGCTTTTTAGGACTTAAATTCCAAAAATTTTCCAAGGAAGAGTCCTCTCCCCCTCTTGTCATCGTTAGATCATCTAAAATTTTCCGCTTTTGAAGCTTCAATTTCTTTGAACCCGTTCCCTAGGCCCGACTAACTAAAATTGAGGCCCAAGGCCCACAACAATTTCGAGGCCCCACTCTCTATAGCTACCGCTTTTTAGTCATCGAAAAATATTTAAATTTTTTGCAGGGTTGGCGCTTTCCTTTGCGGAACCCTATTTCTAGAGCCTCAAGTCCTACTAGTGCAGTTGCACTGTTTTTGAGGGGCACTCAGATATTTTCCCCATGGTTTAGCAGGATATTTTCCGCATGGAATCCGATTTCTGTACAGATTAGAGTTATATTAAAATTTGATTTTTAACCACTTATTCATTAATAGCTGGAGAAGAAATATTTTTACATTTTTGCGAAGAAAAAAATTCTAAAAGCAAGGAAGTTCTCATTTCAAAGGGGCGGCTTGAGCCCCCACTTGCCCGTCCCCCCATATGGGCACCCATGCTGTTTTCACATGCCTAGCACCGCCTTTTTATATTCATTTCACAACTTAAAACTTTTATAAAGTAACTAAATGAGAAATAACACATTGCTCCCCCCCCCCGCCCTCTCGCAGACATTATTCACAAAAAAAAAAAAAAAAAGGCCATTTACCCAACAATTCCTTTTTTAGAGCCTTAGTCTTTTTAGCTTCATTAGTCAGTTGGGGTTGGGTATGGGAAAAAAACCTAGTAACTATGCCTAACTTTGTATAAAACTCTCAAGAAACAAAGCTTTCTTTATACTCATATAAAACCCACCAAATAAGAGAAATACTAATAAAGTATCAATAGAGTTTTTTGTAATTAATAAATCATTCATCTTTTATTATTTTCTTGAAAGTATATATGATTCCTTTATATTACATATATTTTTTTAATTAGGGACCCTTTAGGAAGATGGGCCTTCCGGCTCAATCCTAGTTGGCCTATACAGTAATGAGACCCTGCTCATTAACGTTAGCCAAATCGGATTATACAACCGCGTTTTTAAGACGCAGTTCCGAAAAATTTCTGAGGGAAGACCACATAATGTTTCTTCATGTCATTAACGAAGGCCTAAAGTTGAGTTTTTAGAACTTCAATTCTGGAAATTTTCTGGGGGAGAGCCCTCATCCCATACTATGATCTAAAATTGCGTCTTTGGAAACTTGAAGTTTGAAAAATTGAGGGAAAGTTCCTCAACTGCATCGCTTCTCTTAACGCTGCCAAAGCTGGCCAACAATAGCGTTTTTAAGACTCCATTTTTAAACAATATCCCGGGGGAAGGACCCCGAACCTCCGATTACTGCAGTTCGAACGTTTTTGAACTTTTTCGAAAATTTTCTGAGAAGAGCCTCAAAATGTAACTTTTTCCTTATACCATCAAAGATCGTCAAAAACTGCGTTTTTAGAATAAAATTTTGGGGGAGAGCCCAGCAGCGGATCTTCGATTTTTCCGAGAAGGGGTAAAAACTTGATACTGTCGCCCTTACCCCCCCCCCCCCCTTTTAACGTTTCAACTTTTTATTCTTTGTACTCAAAGCACTCGTAACATTCAATTCAACCCTCTTAATTACATACATTATGCAAGGGAAAAAAACATGCTTCAATTTTTAAACTTTTTAAAAATGTTTTAATCACCTCCCCCCCCCATATTTCATTTAGTCACTCGCTTCTCTCAAGAGGATCGTCTGGATTCGCCACTGATTCAGTTTTATAGCCTGGTAGCATATAAGCTACCTTGACTCCTGTTAGACGAAGGGACATTTTTAGCCCTCTGTGATGCGCTGTTTCGAACGTTCATCAAAACTATAACGTCATTGCACTTTAAATTCAGTTTTCAACACAATATAACTAGCTTCTACCATCTGCTGAATACGAATTCGCATCTAAGAATTAGATCTCTAACCGAATATTCAATGTAGTTAGCGATAATATCTTTGTTATTCCCAACAAATTCAATCCTTTATAAAACAAATTATAATTCTCAATTTAAAAAACTACAATTTCAAAAGCAAAATATCTGGTGACGCCATCTCTTAGAAATTACGAAAAACTGCACGTTTAATGAAATCATTGAAATTTGAATTAGAATCAATGTTTAAATATGTTTCAGACTAAATTATTTTGTAATTATTCTAGTACCTAAACTTTTCCATTTTTTCATAATATTCAATTTTTTGTAGTTAGAAACAAGTAATTTAAAGATATTTCTTTGTAGACAGTTAAAACAGTCGATGTTTTAATTATACTTACTTAGCCCTTACTTGATGATTGCTTATGTAATTTAAAATAAGTAATTTAAAATGTTTTCATTTTAATTTCTACAATATTTATAATCATATAAATTAGTCTCAAATTACTGTTTATTCTTTTAATTGGGAAGAAAACCCTGCTGATTTAGAAAATATATGTAATTAAAGAATAATTAACATATTTTTAAGTTACTGCACTTATTCCATTAGCTTATTTTTGAAAGAAAAAAAAAAGACTTCAAAACTGCGGCTGGAAATTGCATTAAAAAGTTTTTTGAAAAATTTATTCTCTGAACATCATCCATGCTACTTAAAAACATAACTTTTCATTGGCGCAAAAATAACAGATAAAATCTTAACTAACCATAACTCAATAACAAATATAACTTTAATGGATCCAGGTTCTTCAACAGTATTCACATACAATACATTGAATGATAGCAACCTATTTGTACAATGACGTAAATGCTTTATTCTTAATTTGGACTAATTTTTGCTGAAAAATGAAAATGAAGAACAGTTACACATCATTTTACCTCTTAGTTTTGCTCCAACTTAAAAAATTATGTTTAAAATTAGTATCAATGACGTTCAGAGAATAAATTATTTTTTACTTTATAGAGCCATTTCCAGTGGCTGCTTTGAAGTTGGCTCTATTTTTTTTTTCAAAAATATTTTTATCTTAAAAAAATAAACAATCGCAATTCAGAAGAAGTATTTTAATAAAGTAATTGGACAAAGAAATTAGTAATCACGAATAATAACAATCACAAATAAAATCAAAGGTTATTACATGGAGTTGCACTTTCCCCACAGGATGGCATACACTTGTCCCATCTTACTTTCAAGAAGGGGTAGGTGTAACCCCAGGTTTAAACAAAGCCTGGTTAAAGAATTCAACAGAAATAAGCCGTGTATACAATAAGAAACTATTGCTAAATGAAGGCAACTTACAGTGCTTATAAAAAAAATTGTATCACCCTCCCATTTTCACAACAATAGCTTATGTGTGAAGTTTTGGTCGACTGATTACCCATGAATGTATGTGAAATTCTGCAAAACTTATGAAATAAACATTTAACAGCAGGAATACGATAATTGTTTACTTTATTTATGGAAATACATGGCCAAAACTGTAACAAGTACAATGTGAAGTGCATCCACGTTGCCAAGTGGACGACGAAAAAGTAAGTAGAGGTTTAAATTGCAACACTCTTTCTGTTCAAAAATAAACAAAAGTAACATAGAAATGTTTAAACATCATAAAATATAACCTAATATTTTGTTGGTCCGCATTTAGCTTTAATGACAGCTTGACATCTACAGGGCAGTGAACGGATGATTGACCGAATGTATTCTTTAACGAGTTCATGGTGCCAGACACGAATTATTGATTCCCGGACTTTTGCTATGGTGTTGGCTTATGTTTCATCACTTTTACACCCATTCTATTCCAACAATTTTCGATCGAATTTAGATAGGGGCTGTTTCCGGCCCAAGGTAAACTGCTGACCTCATGCTCATTTTTCCATTTCTGAACCTGCATGTGAGTTTAGTGAAAAAAAATTACTTAACCCCATGCCAATTTAAGTCTAATGGCAGGAAAAGGTTTTCAAATTGTTACTTACCAGTTTTGCCCTATGGCACGGAGCAGAATCATCCTGGAAAATGACATTTGGAACTGAAGTAAAGTGATCCCGGATAGTAGGAAGCAATTTCTCCTCCAAAATGCCAATATACACCTGAGCATTTACTGTTCCTTGCACAAAATGAAGCCCACCAACTCCTTGATCAGAAATACATCCCCAAATCATCTGGATATGGGATGCTTGACTGTGTGTTGAATACAGTGGGGATATTCTTCTCCTTTGGGGCGTCTGTGTGCTGTCCATTGGACCCATGCAGATTGAATTTGGACTCGTCCGAAAACACAACTGATTTCCATTGATCGACAGTCCACCCTTGATGAATTTTTGCCAAGTCTAGACACTGTTTCCTCATTTTTTTTTGGTTAACAATGACTTCTTTTGTGGCCGACGTGCCACCAAACCTGCATCACACAGTCGTTTTTGTACAGTAGATGTGGATGAGTGAACACCCGATTTGTTTTCCGATGCTATTCTAAGATCTGTGGAGATGATTGTCTGTTTCAAAGACTGAGTCATATCAAATACCTGTCCTGCACTGCATTGGATATTCGTCGACGACAACTGCCACTCTTTCTTAATGTGCTTCCAGTGTTCTTTAGTTTATTCAGTAGTCAAACAACAGTCGATTGAGAACATTTTATTCTTTTTACTATGGAACGTGATGACAATCCTTCTTTGTCCAATGCAACAACACTCTTCCTTTGTGGTGTCAGTTGAGCGTATTTCGACATACTGCAACTCATAAGTCCAGATTGTAAATGAATGTGCCGAACGTTCAACTAGTTTTTTTATGCAGTTAGAAGATTGATGCAATCTTACGCAATAGCTTGCGTCATGTACCGATGCCAATTCATGATATATGATGAAAGAACTGTTAAATATTTCATAATTACTTATAAATGCTATAAATATTTGGATTTTGCAGGGGATGCAATTTTTTTTACCACCACTGTACCTTTGCTCACTTTGTCTATTTTATACAGTTGCAAAAGAAACACAGAGGTAACACTTTGAATCTTCAAACCACAGTTGTTAGCAAGACACATGAGATATCACACATTGTGTTTTATCTATGCACAGCAGCGCCGATTTCGGGGCCGTTGTAGGGAATCATCACAAGGCAATTACCTAACATATTTAATGTATGTCAGAAGTTTTTAAAGGTTCATTCACATAATTTAAAAGGAACGTACTTACCTTAACTCACCTTAATTAACTGATACAAATAGTTTGTTTTCTTACATAATTTTCATCATTGTCATCAACAACGCTATACATTAAATTTTATTACTTATTTTATAATTGAGCTAAATTAAGTTTTGAATTTCTATATGATGCACTTCTAAAAATTTTAGGCTGTTAACATATGCTGTTGCCTAAAATATTATACTTTGGTATCATGATTTAAATCATGCACGTCTAATGAAACTTGTCGACTCTCTTAGGCTGTGTGCCCAATGCCCAGAGAATAGAGAGATAAACTGGTCCTTGGCTATAAAGCAACACAATAATCAATTTTTACAAGGTATATCTTTTATTATTTCTTTTCCTTGTGGTAAATACATTTTTTTTTCTTTTGGATGAACACATTTTTTGCACATGTTCAATCAGTAGAACTATGATGCAATTATTTACATATGGTGCACAAAATGCACAACTGGTGCAGAAAGAATCCTCAATGAAAAATACATATCACAGAAAAAAATATCACTTTCAGACAGCATTCAACAAGGCACAACGGGTTTCAAGATGAGGGCTCCGAAATGGATGTAAGGGTCTGAATGCTCTGGGCCAGCTGACCTAATTGCTTCCAGCGCTCTCCAGCAATACGATTGGCTGCTTGGCTACTCTGTATGAACTCCTCTACAGATACCTGCATCTCTTGCACCTTCTGTTTTAAACTTGAAACTTCTTCGTCCCGATTTTGAAGCTGTCGGAATACAAATGGGTATCTCTGAACGCTTTTGAGTGGAGATAAGCATAACATCCACAATGGTTTACTAATGAATTCAAAAAAATAATCCAAACTGGAGCAAACCAGTCACAACTTTTTCCAATTTGGAAAAGAATGTTTCCGAACCTACAGCTTCTATTGCGCATTACTAGTGCCAGATCTACTATTTTTCCAACCCAGGTCAAAAATATGAAACTGCCTCCCTCATCCATGTTCCTTCAAATTTTTGTATCAAGTTTCAACATGAAAAAAAAAAAAAGATTTGTGACCCACTTCTCCCAATTAACTCTAATTTGAATTCTGAAACTTTGAATTCAAATTATGTTTTTCGCAATCACAAGTTGCGACAAGACCCTACTGATTAGAGTTATTGTTTCTAGAAATGGCTCCTCCCCCCAAGCATGTACCTCCTCCTGGGTAGTTACGTGTGCAGGCTTACGTGTGTGCAAGTAGGCGTGTGTATAGGCGTGCGCACGTAGGGGAGTGTGTATGAGCATGCGTATGTAGGACATGGACGCCACCGCCCAGCAAAAGTGGATTCCGGTGGACAGTGCTCAGGACCAGCCGCACCGCCGCCGGTGGACGGTGGTGCCGCAGCCCTGGTCCAAGCTGAAAAAGGAACCACAATGTCAAGGACTGTCAAATGAAAACAATAAGCAATTGTGATTGCTCAAAAAACCAGAAAGAGGGTGGATTTGCTGTACTCCAGAAGTACCCATCTAGGGCACCACAAGTCATAAAACATCTACATTTTTAACATAAGACTTAGCTGAAAGAAGAAAAGTTTATTGAGAAAAAAAAATCAAGTAAAATACATTTATAGATAAAAAGGTAATAAAAATAATCTTGATCATCAGGTTCACATTTCTTAAGCTTTCAACTCAATTTAAAATTATAACAAAAAATCACTTGGTTAGACACATAATTACCACTCATCCTGTTCATAATCCGAGTCCACCAATTTTCAACTTTTATTCGAAGAATTTGGGAGAATTTACACATATTATATAAATGTGTTGACTGAAAAATCATATTTACCTGTTGTTTTAAATGCAGAACTTGATCCTTCAGGTACGTGTTTTCCTTCATTAAATCAACATTTTCTCTTTCTCTTACCTTGAATTGCGTTGCTCTTTGATCAAAACGCTGTTGCAGGTGCATGAATTTCTCTTCTTCACGCATTTTGAACCTCTGCTCATCTGATACCTGCATCATCCAAACACAAATTAAGGACATTTATTTAAAAAAAAAAACCATCTAGAATTGGGTTCTACATTCAAAAAATAATTTGATAAAAGATTTTTCATAATATTTAAGCTAACAATTGAAAACATACTGAATCATTTATGTAAATCAAAAGAATATATGATGTATTAATGTAAGGTAAAATGGGTTGCAGTTTGTTTGTATAAACCAGAATATTTTTTTTTTTACTTTAGAAAGGAAACCTAATTTACAGTGGCGTACATAACACAACCGCAACTCTTCTCTTGTGGCACTGAAAGGTGCAAGAGGTATGAGGGCACACATTATGTTAAAATAAAAAAAACTTATAGTGGAGAGTGAGGCGGCACTTATACATCTTGTGTGGTGCACCAAAGTCGAGGTACGCTACTAGTCCAGTCAATAAACACATTATAGCGCATGGGTGCCCATATAGGGGGGCAGGGGGGGGCTCGAGCCCCCCTTAGAAATTAGAACTTCCTTGCTTTTAGTACTTTTTTGTTTTTAAAAATGTTAAAACATTTCTTCTCCAGTCATTAATGAATAAGTTATTAAAAATTTCAAATTTTAATGACTCTAATCTGTCCTGAAATCGATATCTTTGGGAAAAATACCCAGCTAAACCATGAAGAAAATATCTGAGCCCCCCCTTACAATTCTGCATATGGGCGCCCTTGTTATAGCGTGCATGGAATATTCGATAATTTTTGACTTCAGAATATTGTTAGGGGTAGTTAGTAAGTAAACATACTAAAAGTCCCCGCCCCTAGGGAGTGAGCTAAAGGTGGGAAGGCGTGAGGAAGAAAATTTTGGATTTTTCGAGAAAATGTCGGAAACGGTGGAAAAAATGCGTTTAAAACAAAAATTTAAGTGAAATAAACTTCCTATAAAACTGTTTCTACACATATTTGTCGAATTTCCAATAATTGTCTAGGTGTATGTTATGAAAAATCGATGATTTTACAGCTACATTTACCTTATTTCTATTAATAAAATGTTCACTATCATGTTATAATGCCACATATTCATTTCAATAAGAATAACGAAATTGAGTACATGCTAGAACTTCATAGTTTTTGATTGTTTGTTAGCTGGGTGTCGCTGTGATTGGGCATAGGCTTCGTATTTCATTGGTATCTGGTTTGAATTTGCAGTTCAAGTGTTTAGCTGGTGGATTTTCAAGACACAGAAAACCCTCAGGGTCCTCGTCACATGATTGCTGCACAAGATCCCTTGAGCACCTGCTTGGCACAGACACTCTGAGACAATAAGAACAAGATACATTTTTTTTTCTGAAAAGTATTGGTTTTCAAGAACACATACCTAAAAAACCACTGGAAATTCGACATATATTTATAAAAACAATTTCACAATAAATTTAGTTAACTTTCACTTTTATTCGGAACACATTTTTCCTGTCGTTTCTAAAATATAATCAAAAACCACAAAATATGGCTCCCCCTTCCCACAGGGTCGGCGACTTTCAGTATGTTTACTAATTAATTAGGGGCATGGACTCCTTAGGGGTGGGGACTTTTCGTATGTTTGCTTACTAACTACCCCTAACAAAATTCTGAAGTCAAAAATTATCGCATATTCCATGCACGCTACACCCGTTTTGAGCACTCATTGACTGGACTATACTGCTAATTTACCTTCTTTTTTTTTTGCAAAGTAATCACAAGTTTTTTTTTTTTTTTTAAACCTACCACACTTATTCAAATCTAAGATAAGCAGAGGAGTTGGCAGGTCTGTGATACATTAATTATTAGAAATCATCTATCTAGCTAACTTAATATCCCTATGTGCCTATTTCAAAATGAAATGCAGAAAACAAGGCTTATACCTGCAATGCAAAAACCTACAACATAAACAGGCTTTAATGCTGTCATATTTAAAATCAAAGACACCTTTTTTGTGCTCTAAACAAAGGGAGAAATAAATAACTCCTTAAGTACAACCTGAAGAGCCAAGTTATAAGATCTTTCACATTCCTCTTTCAGAAGTTGATTCAGGCGATTGACTTCCTCTCTGAGGGATGTATCTTTGCTCTTGACCTCAGATGCTTCTACAACCACATTCAGATGAATCTGCTCCAAGGAGGATCTCATAGCTTGCTCCTTAGTTAAAAAATAGGAATTAAAGTTATACTTCTGTAGTTTACATTAAAACACCATGCACAGCTACAGGATATATTTCAATTCTTCAATAAAGTTATTTAAAACAAAAAGCAGGATATTAAAAACAAAATGTTTGACACATGTGATCCAATACTTCAATTGAGTGCGAAATCTAAATGTGGCTAAAAAAATAGCCTGGAGCAGTGGCGGCTCGTGCCTTGAAAAGTGAGGGGGCCAGATCATAAGTGCACTCGAACCGCCCTCCCCCCTGGGTTTTTTAAGAAAAAAAAAGATTTTTTAAAAATATTTTTTTTACTGTTTAAACTTTTTTTAAATAATTATTTGTTATATATAAATAAAATTAACTGCATTTTAAACAATAGACAAGCTACAAAATACTTAAACTACTAAGTAAATCACGGAATAATCTCATGTTTATGTCCATGATTGCCAGCAGGGTGGTGGACTTTCACCCCCTGACTTTCAAAAATAAAACTTAATTAATCAGATAGGGAAAAGTCACAAAACACATCACAAAAGTTATTAATCTCACGTTTATGTCCAGCGCTGCAGTACGCTTCCCTTGCAGCACCGGTAAGGTACCATAATTTGTATCCATAAATTTTAAAAAGCAATTTTAATCTACTGTTTTGAATAGCAATATTATTTTTAATCTCTTAATAACTAAATATTTTGAATGAGTAAAATTAATTTTATTTTAAGCAAGACCAAATTACAAAAGTACAAAAATGTCATGTTCAGAGAAATGTGTAAAAATTATAAATTAATTGACTTATACAAAAATGAAAATACATCTCAGTATTCGCTTTAAAATAAATAAAATAAAAATAGATAAACTAAATTAAAAAAAAATGAATTAAAACATTGGTAAAAAATTTCTTAGTGATTAACATGCAGGTATTGTCCGTTTTCCAAGAGAAGGCACTTGACTGTCACGTGACCCTGTCACGTGGTATCCGATGATTCTATTTCGCTGTTTTCGGCAGAAGGTATATTCGGATCATAGCATTTTGTTGCAAAAGGAGCACTTTTTAAAATGTAAGAATAACTAAAATGACAACAGACAAGTGATGTAAAAGGACACTAAGACATTTTTGCGCTTTAAAATGCACGCCCAAGTTAAGGCTGTCTGGTTGTCTCATTTGGAAGCGCAAGGATTGTTTACTGATAACCTCCACGTAAAATGAAACTCTGCGTTCCAAGAGGCGGGGCGAATTGCCTTCTTTCCTGAAAAATGGACAATATACCCTTCTGCATATGAATCTGTCGCCGCCCATGGGCCAGATTCAAATTTGTTATGAAGACAAAGACAAAAAATATCGAACTCTTATTATTTTCTTCAAATTATTGATAACTTGTCGCATTTCCTTTAAAACTACATGAGCAGTAATTAAAAACAAGTAATAATTTCCGTGTTACAGTGGGAAGACATTTTTTGAATTAAAAAAAAAATCTTATAACGATATACGAACCCATGTACATACAACTCAACACACAACAGTGGCACAACTAGAAAATAATTTTTTAGGAGGGGGGCACAATAAGAACCAAATCTTATCAATTAGATTGATTTTATTTGCTCATCAAATCTGTCAAGATTGAAACTTGTAGTTTTAAAAACGCAATTTTAGACGGGGTTTTCGGTGATATTAGGGGAAAGAATGGTAACAGGGGACTTCTCAGAAATTTGTAAAAAATTGAAGCTTTAAAAATGTGGTTACAGGCCATATTTATTTACGTTAGGGTAAGGGATGGAGCTCCGGGACTCTCCCCGATCGTTTCTTTTTCTTTCTTTTTTTTTTTTTGAAAAATTAATAGAAATCAATTCTGCCTCCCCCTCCAATTTTTTGAAATTGCAGTTCCAAAAATGCAATTGTAGGTTAACGTTGAAGATTTTTACACGAAGGATTTGTTCAGCTCTCCCCTGGAATTTTTTTCAAAATTGAAGTCCTAAAAACTTAAGAACAATATACTATAATATTATGAGGAGGGGTTTAGAGACTATTCCTCTGAAATTTTTCATAAGTGGTTGTTTACAAAGGCTTTTTTGATGATATTAGAGGAAGGCTGCTTGGGGGCCATTGCCCGAATATTTTCTGAAAATGAACTCTTAAAAATGCGATTGTTGGACCATATTTGGTAGCATAAGGGAGAGCAATCTTTCGAAATTGAAGCTCCAAAAACGCAATTTTAAGCGATTTTGAACGCAATTTTAAGCGATGTTGTACGACATTCAGAAAAATAATGATTACTTTTCTAAATTATAATTATAGTACGCTAATTACTTGAAGAAGAGTCAAGAAAGGAGCAAACGGTCTAATCTTGTGCAAATAAAGGCTTCTTCCTTTACCGTATGTTGTTTATATAGCCTGAATCGCGTAAGTTACATTCAAATATGTAACTTACGCGTTACATTCAAATATGTAAAATAAAAAACATACAGGCAGGGTAACGGTCTCAGCGAATCCTGCTGTAAATATTGAGGTTTAAAATGCGTTGGTGTGGAGAGAAAAAAGCACACACACGCACACAAACAGATAATCCGGGGCAGCGTATAGTCCGCACCTTATTAATTTTACTTTTTTAACAGATAACCCGCAGGAAAATCCTTTTTTTAAATTTCAAGCATGTACGCACAAAACAAGGAAAATAAATAAAAAAAATTTATATTGTCTGAAAAAAGTGAGGGGTCTCGGGGCCCCATCTGGCCCCTCCCACAAACTGCCACTGGCCTGGAGTATAAAAGATGTTTTTTAAACATTAATGTACACTAAAGTAAGACAAACAGCATTAGAAGAAGCACAAATTTGCAAATTATTGCAGACACGAAACACGTGTCTGCCGTAATTTGCAAATTTGTGCTTCTTCTAATGTTGTTTGTCTTACTTTACTGTTCAGCACAAAGGTACTTATTTATCTTATTAATGTACACATTCGATTTTTAAAATTTTCTTCTGATGCCCAAAAGACTAAATTAGTAGACAAAATCAATTTTTTGTTCTATGCAATTTTTGAATAGTAGTAATAAAAAATAAGTAAAATAACCAGTTTTACAGGGAATGAAGTTTAAGCTAAAAGGATAAAATGATTGCCTTTTTCTACCCTAGAAAATAGATAAGAGTTTTAAATCTATAAATTCTTCAAATGGCAGTTTGTTTTACAAGACATTAATATTTTAAGCAAGGAAAATAATTGGGATGTACAGGATTGCAGTAATATTTGTCGACAGCACAAAAAGGTTTAAAATGCAGTTGCGAAGTTGACCAGATTGACAATGTATCTGTGTATAATAACTTGATTATACTTCGATGGGAGTCAATGCTGGTTGATGTGGGTGCAGTGGCATAACTAGCATGAGTAGGACTCCAGTAGCAATGGTGTTGCTCCATGAAAACAGTTCAAGCAAAAAGATGACTGTAATGCAAGATATTTAAATAAAAGTTATGTGTATCGGGTGTTGTCTAATTTTCCGATCACCAAACTAAAAGTGAACTACTGCATACTGTTGATCAAACATCATAAACATATTTAACAGTGACGTGCAGTCCGCCCAAGTAAAACAAGCAGAGCTTGGGCACTCCAAAAATGAATTTTCATTTCTCATTTGTATGCTTATTATTAACAGGATGTATCAAGTATAAGTTTTTTCTTATCTTGACTTTCACTGAAAATAAGTTCAACATTTTTTCGTTGTTCAAGTGGCACTTTCCCGGGAAAACGTGTCCCCATACAAGGAAAGTGAAATCCATCCTGCAGCCTATGCACCGCAAGAAATGAAATGGTGTTGCCATGACAACACTGTGATGCTCCTAGTCCAATGTTTAAGAGACCGATGTCGGCGCTTTTTCAGATTTGAAACCAAGCAAGCATGGGGAAGCAGGGTTGCCAGATTGGCTTTCTTTCTTTCTGTTTTTTTTTTTTTTTTTTTTTTTTTTGAGCCACATTTTGAAAAATTTGGCTTTTTTTTGAAATCGGCTGGCTTAAAAACAATCGTGTATCTTTTTGACTTTTTTTTTTCGATTTTGAATAGTTTAATCAAGCAGTTTTGAGAGAATGAAGATATTGTCCAATTTCAATCAATTCAAGCCATTTGTCCTTGCAGTTTTAAATTATTAATACCGCTTTATTTATGGTGTCCAAATGTGCCCCAACCATGTCCAAATGTACACCGTGTAGAGGCACATGTGGACAATTATTGCATAGTTTAAAATATTTCCTTTAAAAAATGTTTTTGTTTCCAACAATAAAAAATAACTATAACATTTAGCTCTAAAAAACATTGTACATTAGTTTGTTCAACATAAACATGATTGATTTAAAGGCATTTACTATGGGAGAAACCCCTACTATAAGCTAGGAATTAGAACATTACTTGTTCAACTTAAAATTCACCAAAAGTATGTGCACTAACTTCTCGTAAATGTGCCTTGGCTTCTGCTAATTCAGCTTCTAGTTCAGCATGTCTATGGATCAATTCATTGTTGTCTTCAGATAATCGTTCTCGCAACATTTTCTCGTGATCTGCAGTTCGTTTTGAAGCTTCATATGCTTCAGTCAATTCTTCAAGATTTGACTGAAACATAATTAAAAAAACAAAATAATTATAAAAACTTTCTTAAAATACAAAAACAAAATTTTTTAATTTCATACTCAGAATGAATTGACCTAGTTTTATCATAGTTAATATTTAAGCACCAATTGAGTTAGGACTTGGATGAGTGTAACATCAATTAAACATTATTTACCCGAACACTTCGAATTTTTATTTTAGGGCCCAAAAAAAGAAAAAAGGCATTAGACGGCTCTTTTTACCAAAAATAATCACCCAATTTTCTTGACTCAGGTCTCATTCGAAAGTCCATGAAAAATACCCCTGAAACTGATTTTCTTCCTTCGAGTTTCAAAAAAGAATAACAGGACTCCAAACTGGTAGCGGGAGTACAGTTAAAAGCATTTTTAAGTCTAATGGAACAGCATTTTCATATCAGAAAATTTTCCTTTGAGTGATCTCATTTTAAATTAGTGTGAGTAAAATCATTCAGAATGCTGCCATTTTTTTCTCGACTGCCACTAAAAAAATTTTTTATTTTGAGGTAAAAATTTGCCTTTTTGATTATTATTTGGCTATTTATCTTTTTATCTTTTTTTTTTTTTTTTTGTACTGCCAGCAGAAGATAATCAAGGATTTTAGTTGTATTTATGGAGGGTTGCATTAAATTTATTCGGGAGTTTTTGATTTGCCATGTTCTCTCTCTTTTTTTTTTTTTTAAGAATTATTATTTTGACGGGAAATTTTAGAGTATTTTTTTTTCTGTAATTGAAAACTGATTGTTGAGCATGCCTCCTTTGACACAACTTTTATTTTCGAGGTACACCATGCAAAGCTGGACTACGCAGCTAGTTAAAAACAGACAAAAGTTTATAGATACAACAGATACAGTTTGGCAATCATTACATCAAAATTAGAGGTTCAGATTAAAGATTAAAAAAAATATTCAGACATTTTACAGAAATTTCACTAAATCTTTGGACTTCAACAATTATCTATATTTTTATGAAAAAATATTCCTTTTTTTATACAGACAGTAAAATCCTCAATTATTCATTTTTGCACATATGTTCCTCAGAGTTAATTATTAATTTTTCATGTCAGCTTCACTATTTTGATAAAATAAGCTTTATTACAAAACAAATAAAATAAAACACATTACTTGAAACATCAAACTTCTAAATTTATTGATTGTTTTAATAGTTACGTTAATCAATCATTTATAATCTTTCTGTTTATATATACTTTGACGAAGAAAATGAAGAAGTAAGTAGTTTTACACTGCAAAACATTGCATGAGAATAAACTTTAAAGATGAATATAATTACACACGTTGATTTCCAAAAGTCATTACAATTTTAAGCATATAAATATACACTGTTTAAAAAATTTTGAAAGAAAGAAGACACTTTCGAAAAGAGTGCCTATTTTTATTTTGAATTAAAATTCAAAAATAAGAATAGACACACTTTCAAATTTTGTTAATTCTCAAAAATTGACAAAATTGCAATAGAAACAATGTTTAAACTGAATATCATTTATTGCCTTTTCATCGAAATGTAATTTTAATGCTTGATAAAATGAAGTGATTTACAGCTTTGGTATGCTTAACTTTTTAATTAAGCTTTTAGAGAAGACAATATTAGATTAAGAAGATGCATCCACTTTGGGAACCTAAAGATCCTAACTGTGATATTTGTTGTATGACAATTTTAAAATTGTTAATAATAGTTTTAAATCCAAGAAACCTTTAAAGCTTTGATAGCTTCAACACCTTTCTCTGAGGCTTTAGATTCTGCCATCATTTTAGCTTCAAACAACTCCTTCTGCAGATTTTCTTTGCTCTGGAGAAGCTCACATATCATTTCCTTATCATGTGTCCTCTATAGATAAAATTTCAGAAATAAATAAGAACTTGGGGGGGGGGGGGACATCAACAACAAAAAAGATATGGTATGTTTTTAAGTAATGTGTATTTCAGAAAATACAGTATAACAAAATATTTTCATTGTTTGAAGCAGAGTAATAACAAGATTTTGTTACAATGCATTGAATGCACATGTAAATAAGTTCACCAGAGGGGGGGGGGGGGGGGGGGGGGGGAGAGACAAAGGTGATGGAACACAAAAGAAAAATTTTGCATGTATATCTAGTTTTTTTTTGCTAAGACTAACATTCTGAACTGAATGATGTTATGAAATATTAGTGAGACACTCATTAATTCATTAAATTTATTGCAGAACATAGAAAGAAATGCATTAAAATATTTAATAAAATGTAAGGCATAATTTTGCATATAACAAAGCGATTCCCAGGTATTTCCCCCTTATCTTTAAAAGTAATTACAGCACAAGTAGTAACTGATTATCTGGGCCCCATGAAAGGGGGATTTTTTAAAGTTCATACTCCCTCCAAAGTTTCTTGAAACTATTTCAAAAAATTCCTTTTGATACTTTTATTATGTTTGAAAAACAAAATTATTATTGTTATCCACTATAATATTAAAATCTGTCCGCGTCCGTCTGTCTGAAGATCGATCTTCTCGAGAACCACTGCAAATCAGGAGTCAAACGAAATCCCGATCAATTCGGAATTTTCCAAAGAAAACAATAGGACCAATCTCGTAATTGTGCGACTTTAATTAGCGGAGATATTAATTAAAACGTTAATTAACATAACGTTATTCAGGAATTTTTATTTCTTTCCTGTTGCCATTTTGCATATGCATAAGCAAGTAAAATTCTAATAATTGTTTTAAAAGAGATTTTTTTGGCTGCCTTCCAAATCTTAAAACAACGTTTCCATCTAGAATTTAATTTTAAATTAGTTTAAAATTGGTTGCCCTATTCGGACATAGCCTTTATTTTACTGTCTGTCCTTTTTTTATTTTTTACATTCAACATTCTTAACTCTTTTCAGCATATGAAAGTTGTTTCTTTAGCTATGTTTATTGATTGTAGTGTAAGTTTATCATTCACCGGCCTGATATTTTGGTACATTTAGGATGTGCGACTAATTATGTTTATTTTGTTGGACTTTTTCCCGTCACATGGGTGAGTTTTCGAATTGTAATAACTCTCTTTTTCCTTCCTGTTTCTATTTTTAAAATACAGTTTATATCGTTAAAAGAACATGTTAAATTAAGATTGTTTGGATTTCTTTGTGAAATAGAGTTGAACAAAAAAAAAAATTGTTTTTAAGGATTTTAACTAAAGTTAAATTGGAATCTGATGACTTGGTATTAAATTAATGCTTATTGGTAGTTATTTAGTCTTGGTGCTTTAGTTTCACGTAATCAACCAAAAAGTATGTGTCATTCTATCTAAAAGGCTGATTGTAATTGTACATAAATAGTTCAGATATAGTCTATCAGATGTAATTCATTTCAACGTGAGCACAGATTATAGTTGATAATGCATATATTTTCATCTTTTGTGCTAATTGAAAATACTCATAACTTGTATCATTGATAACTATGATTAAGGTTAAAGAGATTTTTGATAAAAATGTGCTCTACTGGTGTTTTGCAAACCTTGCATTACGCGTATTTATTTACTCCTTAGCGCTTTAGAAATCTAATGTCAGAGTAATACAAAAACATCAATTGGACATCGCTTTCATTTTTAAGCAGCCCGTGCAACACCGGGCACGCAGCTAGTTATTTATTTTTTGTTCTTTTTTCATTTGTTTGAAGAATGAAATTAGTACTATTGAAAATTTGTATAAAGTCAGCGCTTTACATGCAGTATTTGTTTTTATTTAGTTATTATGAACATCATTTCTGTTTTTAACAAAATGTTGTTTTCCTGCATATTCTGAAAACCTATAAATAACATCATCAACATTCAACTGTATTTATCCCTACTAATGCTCATAAAAGCCAGGTCATTCAGACAATTACTTTCTGTAGTAAGTTACCGCCCTAAGCCAGGGCTAAGGTCTGGTTGATTCCTTTAGTAGGTATTCAACCTCCTTAACATGAAAAAAAAAGTTCTCTCTTGTATTGATGGCAGCGTTGTAAAATCAGCGTTGATTGGCAATGGGTAATGCTTTAGATTTTTTTTTTGTTTAAAAAGATAGCAGCCATGGGCCAATAAACCCAAAAAAGTTTGTAGCCACCTTGAATCATATCCCAAAACCATGATCACACTCCACTACATTCTGCATATAGTAATATTAGATTATGTACTTACATATACCCTTAACTAAATAACTATATATATAAAAGAAACAGGTTTAAAAGATAAAAATAACCTGCAAACTGAAATTATTCAGTTATTTGGATTATAATCCAAATAATAAAGACATGATGCAACAAAAACAAAAACATATATATCCTCAAAATAGCCCATTCATTGATCGAGTAACGCTTCTGACCGTCACCAACAACAAAAATCGCGCCATAGCACGCATTACAGTATTATTTCATTATTGAAGTACAAAACAATAAGTAAGTTATTAATAATTTGATAATATTTTCTGATACTGTTCAAACACGGATTGTGTGGAATTGGCAAACGTCCAATCAGGCACGTAGCTAGTATTTTGTTCAGGGAAGGGGGGGGGGGGGGTCCAAGGTTGCATGAACTATAAAAATGGAGGCATGCTAAAGCAGAAGCATTAACTGTTAATTGTGTAAATTAGTACTATTCCAATTAAACTAAAATTAATAAGTATGATAATTAGCATAATGATATAATGAAGTATGATAAAAATTTGCAAGATATTTGCTTTCAAAAAAAAAAAAAAACGCTCATATTTATTTTAACTACATTATCAACTGTCTAACTCTATTATAAATACTCCATAATTCCTCACCCCTGACAGTTTTGAATTGGATTTTGGACAAAATTTAATGCTTCTATGGACGAAAATATTGCCAAGGCTCATTAAAGAGAAGCTTGAAATGTTTCTTTTTTCATTTAAATTTTTAGAATTCATTGAACGATAAATGGAATGATACTTCTAATTTTCATCTTTTTTTATAGTATTTTCATATAAAAGCTCAGGAAAACATTATTAAAGCTATTCAAACAACTAAAATAGATAGAAAAGTGTTGTTACTCGTTAGTAAGTATTTTCTTGTGATGTATTGCTCATATCCGTTTAAGCCCCAGATTACACGATCGTGCAGGTCGGACATCATTCAAATTTTAGCTTCCTAGATTATTATATGTAACAAACGCTGGAATCGGATGATCGTGCTGGTTAGCCAAAGATGTGTATTATCCATTTTCTCGACAGATGGCGGCACTAGTATCTTTCCAGGCTTTAGGAGACAAGAAAACCGTTGCTTGCAAGTGCTCTCAAGAAAATATTTCAGGTCTTAAAGGGGTATAGATATCTAAGGATCAGTACAGTAATGGTATTTACGATGAATTAAGTTAAACAATAAAATTTCTATGTCAAAATTTTGAAGAAAATTTGAATGATAATTTGTTTATAAATACTATTTATAAGGCCATAAAAGATATTAAACATTTTTTTGGACAGTTTCTATTTAAGGAATTTTGCATGCAGGGTCATTTAAGAGCGATAAGAGGAAGCATTACGTTAAGAACTTAGAAAAATGAATGCACGAGTCTGAATACACTTACAAACACATTGTATATACATAATATTTTTATGTATAGTCTTTACTCCTCTGCAGGAAAACAAATAAACTAAATCAAATCTGTAGTTCTGTTCATTATCCCGATTCAAAACAACTTCTGTACAAAATGATCCATTCAAAATTCATAATTTAAATTTAAACAACTGTAGGGGAAATGACCCATAGTAACAGTAACAAATTATCACAACATAATTTGACACTCTAAACCTAGTTATTAATTAAGCACTTTTATTATACTTGACCTGATTGTCACGGAGAAATCTGAGGCCTGGTTTTGCTTATATCTCTACTACTAGACCACTTACAGACTTCGAGATTTCTCTAAATGATTTGTTTAATCTTAAGGTACAACTTTGCGCTGAAAAATTAAAATTCTAGAATAAAATTATTATTTCAGTTAGGACAAAAAACAGCAAATTTCATGTAATTTCCAAATTAAATGTTTATATATAAAACCCATTGTTACAAATTTTGTTGCTTGCAACAGTAACGTTAAAAGCAATCATAATGAAAATTTTGAATCAAGGCTTCTCTGAAGCAGACATGAAATTAGCGAGCATAAAACCTAGAGAGGAACAAGGATTAAATTTTAGTGCCAACTGCTTAAAGTTTTAGACACGTATATAGGTTTTTTCCCTTTTAGTACCAAGCATTTATATGAAAAAATAAGGGGAAGTTTGATGAGGGTAAAATTATTGTATTTCTGAAATACATTTACATTAAAAAGAATAAAATAACATATTTTTTTTTAAAAATACAGAGCACTTTTCATAATGCACTCAAAAGGACAAAATAACTTTTCTGTGTCAGAAAGGACAATTTAAGAATTCCTGCAGTTTTCAAAAATTCCACGAAAATGACACCACAAACGAAGAAAAGTGTGGTTCTAGTCATTTCAAACCAAACTTTCCCAATAAGAAAAATATGCATGTTCAACACTGAAAGTTATGATTGAAAGCTAGATAATGATAAGAAATTCTCTTCATGACTTGAGCCGCACTTTTCTTCATTTGTGGTGTCACTTTCTTGGACTTTTCTGAAACTGTTCTTTCTGACCCAGAAAAGTTATTTTTTCCTTTTGAGTGCATTATGAAAAGTGCTTAGTATGTTTTTAAAAAAATCTGTTATTTTACTAACAATATGCAAATATAAAAATTAAATTTCTACAATTGGGCTATAGTCATCCGACTTCAATCCTTTTAGGAGGTAATTTTTGCCCTATTTGTGATAATTTGGCAGCACCAAACTCAGATATAATGTAGAAAGCTAATCATCTTTCGGTGACGAATATAAAAGGTTTATAGGTTGTTTGAAGCCTCAATTTGCAACCATTTTGCCTAAGTCATCGGATGTTATAATCTAAAGGTTTAAGAAAAGACAAATCTCTAGTAAAAACTCTAAGAAAAGTTGTAAGTTAAAAATCTAGATACGATTTAAATTGATATTTTGAAATTATATAACAACTAGAAAATCGCCCATCAAGATATGACAGGTGAAAATTGATTCCACATTTGAACGAAGTAATTGCCTGTTTGGTGACATTTTGATAGTGGATATCTTAACCCTAACTCCAGTGGATTAACCCTAAGCTTCAGTAGATAGGGTTCATTGTTGACCACTTTTTCGTATCTTCATTGTCCTGAAATGACAGTCTTACCAGTAAAATAGTTAAGTTACCGGATCCAGTTCAGCCTTGTCACAATAAAGTCTTTCCCTGCATTTTAAACATTACCAAAACATATGTTTTCAAATTATCATGCGAGTTTCATTGTTGATGACGTCAGGAGAGTTACTTGATCATTGGCTATTATATATATGAGGATACGAATAACAACTATTATTTTTGCGTTCGGAGTCTACTGTGCTTTTTAATTATGAATTTACAGATACTTACTAAATAATTCTTCAATACAAAGAAGTCATAAATTTGCTAAACGAAGCATATGCGCGAATGTTATATAGTGTTTTATTCGAAAAATGGAACTAGAAGATAGAAGAAAATACATTTTTTCAGTTAAAACTAATTAATAACTTTTTTTTTTGACCTCGAGAAAACAAATCATGTATTTTTTTTAAAATAATGATTTAAAATAATTTCATTGAAAAATATATACTGTCAGTCCAGCTTAATCGGGTGATGGATAAATGAATACCCCGCTTGTACGAATAAAACCTTCGGAAACCAAATATTTCCTCATAGACTCAATGTTAAAGATACCCGCTTAATCATATAATTTCCTCAAATAATTGAGTAATAATCAGTTTTCGGAAAGATTTTTGTTGAGAATATTTCTGGATATTTTATAAAGAAATTAAGTAAAAACAATTTTACACATTAAAACATAAAGTAATATTTCTTGCTATCACATTCCATCAAAATGTTTTCACTATTCTTATCAAATTTCTTTTGTCTTTGTCATTAAAAAAATAAATAGTGCAGTTGATAATTAATTAAATAACACATATACACATTTTAGATGATGATAAATTGATAAAAATTAAATGTAAGCTACGGTAGTGGGGAGGGGAAAAAAAGAGATCCAAAAGATCTTGAGCAAGCAATTCCCCATCATGGAATTTTCTAAAAAATAACGTATACTGAAAAAAGGTGCCAAAACAAAATTTTCATTATTAAAGTTGTAGGTTACTTTTTATAATTTTCATAAGTACTTATAATTGCATACTAATTATTGAACTATTTTATTTTTTAATTAGCTTATTTCAAAAACTTTTCAGCAATAACATTAATTATTTCCTTAATATAGCTATTGATATCACGCTTTAAGACAAATGTTGTCAATTTAGAAAGGTAAATAAAATTTCCCCGTTTAATCAAATACTCCACTTTATCGAATAATATCTCTTGGAACGGACGATATTCAATTAAGCAAGGCCGACAGTATATCTTTAAACTTACAACTTTACACATGCATTAATTATTCCAAACTTGCAATTAAAAAAACTGAATATATTAAAAATAATTTAATTTGTTTTTTTTTTTTTTTAACTTTGATATTGCTGAAATCAATTTTATTACATTAGTATTCCCCTTTATTTATTCATCTATTTTTAACCTCCATATACATATTTTTTTTAAAACTTTTTATACAGTTCTATGATCATATCTAAAAACGCAAGAGATAAAACATTCACAAAAATTCTAGTTCTTTTCATTACATTTTTGGTCAGAAAGAGTGAAAGAAAAAAAAATCTCTGTTGCTTTGTAGTGAAAATGAACAAATAATCAGAACGAATTTAAAGGTTGTAGAAAGGCATTTGATGAATGCTAAAAGTTGCGAGCTTCTGGGACACAATAATATAATTTCTCCATCATTGTTACGAATGAAAATTATAAGTGAAATAAATTGAATTGGTTAGTTAAAAATGAAATGATATTTGATGCTATTTTTGTCTGAACAAAATTTTCAAATGAGAAAAAAACGCATAAAATTGCTCCTATTGTTAAAAAAAAAAAGAAAAAGAAAAAAAAAACATTTAATAAAAGTGCAGTTAAACTTACCCAGTGGGGGTTGGCTAATTTTTTCTTATGGTTTTGCTCATGATTTTTCCCTTTAACTTTGTAGAGGAAAACATTTGTGCGACTGACCCATACCAATGGCAGCGATAGAGAAAGTGAATGTGCGACCAGACAGAGTTCTGCGCTATCCATGGCTCTAGGAGCCTTAGGCACCTTCTAAAAAGAGGGTGCTACATTACAAGGGCGGTTGAAACCACCCACCACTGTCTGACAAAGAGAAGGGGATCTGTTTCTGATTAAACTCAGAAAAACATCTCAAGTGTCGCTTTTCTCTTTGTATGACCTTCCCGCAAAAACATTTCTACAAATTTCCTGTCTCCGACATTTTAATCATTGATGAATGACTCTCATCAATCTTTCGTTGACAATGAATGTTTGGTTATGAGCTGCTGGCGATTTTCTTGTGGGGAGGGGCCCTAAGATAATGTCTCCTTTTTGGATAGTTTTAAAACTGAGAACTAGGAATTTACGAGCTGCTGGCGATTTTCTTGTGAGGCAGGGGACTAAGATAACGTCTCCTTTTCGGCAGGTCTGCGACACGTTCCTCTTGTCGACGCCTCACCCCTAACACTCCCAGAGGTTCTATTGAACTGAACTGAATGTGAGAAAGTTGTCGATTAATGAAAATATTTAGGACAAAAGATTTTTTTAAATATATTTTTTCACAGAAAGTTCTGTTTATGTAAGTGTAGGGGGACAGTAACATTTCAGGAAGGGGAGGGGGATTTGAACCCTATGGAACCCCAAGGCTACATCCCTGGTCCAGTTAAAACGAGTCTATCTGAATGAGTGGGAAAAGTAAAAATTTGATGCACTGTTAATTTGAATGAGACTCTGCTTAATTTAGAGCCTGGCATGCATCTGCAAAAGCTGACATCCCTAAAAACTAATATATGTGTCCATTTCTGCCTGTAAACCGGACATTTGCCTTTCCATATAATTCGTGGTCATTCGTCAAACAGTAATGTTTGACATGCAGGCCGAACTGGATCCGGTAGCTTAACTGTTTTACTGGTAAAACTATTTTTAGGGGAATGAATAAACAAAAAAGTGGTCAATAATGAACGCTATCTACTGGATTTTAGGGTTCATTCACTGGAGTTAGAGTTAAAATTTCAACTATCAAAATAACACCAAACAGGCAATTGCTTCATTCAAATGTAGAAGCAATTTTCTCCCGTCATACCTTGAAGGGCAATTTTCTAGTATATATAAAAATGTTACTTGAATTAAGTGTTGAGACTTGCTGGCAATTACTATTTAAACAATCTGTTTAAATTTGTTGCATTTAAAAATGTACACTAAAACAACAAAAAGAGGTTGAAAAAAATCAGGTCATTAGAATAGCACTAAATAAATCAACAAAAAATTGGATACAAAAAGATCAAACATGCTAGTTTCAATAATTTTTCATGTTATAAAGCAAACAATTCTCAAAAAACTACATAAAAAGAACAAAATGCCTTTTCAAAACAAAATGGTCTTTTCTAAAAGAGAATGGGGGGAAAAATATACAAACTTCTCTTTTAATCTGATCCATTTCAACACGGGTATTATCCAAGTCTTCTTGCAAATTTCTTTCATTTTGCTTTTGCTCAGAAAGGAGCCTTTCCAGATCAATAGTCTTGTCCTGTTGGGATTCTCTTTCCTTTTTGAGGCTGATAAGCTCTTCCAATAGACAACATTTCTCTTTGTGAAAATTTTCTATGGAAAGGGAGAAAGGATGTCATTGGTTTAAATACACAGCGTGTCCCCATTTAATCTGCAATACCTCTACTTTTACAATCGTTACTCCTAGATGCATACTTTGAACAGCAAAATGTTCCAAACTAGATGCAGAGTTAAAATATTAAAAGTTTGAAGCAGAAAAAAGAAATAAAAAAATAGTGAAAAAATATGAAATCTAACTTTTTATAAGGTCCCCCTAAGTCTCCTATATTGCATTTACGGAAATCATCTCTAAGAAAAATAACATCAAAACAAAAAAATTTAACATTTATGACCAAAATTCAAGGAGATATTCAAGTTCAAAATTAGAAGAGAGAGTGCAGAAGATGGGTTTGGAATCTTTTGTCTTTCAGAGAAATGACACGCTGCGAAGGAAAAAAACCCAGTAGAACTCCAACTGTCCGAACTCCAACTATTTGCATTGCTTTCAGAATGCAGCAAACAAAACTAAGGAGAAAACTTAATGCAATTCGCAAAGTAACGATTCTGTGTAAGGGTGTATCCAGCTCAAAATAAAAGGCGGTGGAGGCAGGCTTGTCATTTGGGCAATCAGTGGGGTCAGTTGTCCTTCACCCACGCTCAATTTTGGAAACAAAGTATTTATGCATTTTGCTGCTTTTCCCTAAAATGAGGCATTAAGTCCCTTTGTCCCCTCACTAGAAAATTCTGAAATGACAGGCTTGGGTAAGGTCCTTTTATAAACTTAAACTTTTCCACAGTACATGGGGAAAAGATCATGTGTAATAAGACTTTTGCAAAAGATAAGACAATGTTCATTCGAGAGTTAGTGGAAAAGGGAAGTAAGTGTTTTTGGTGTTATGTTAACTTGCATTACCCTCACAGGGGTATTGCGATATTAACTCAACTAAACACCAATAACTTCCCCTTTTCAGAGCTCCCAAAAAAGAAATACAAATTTTCAAAACCAGTCCCAAAGTTAGTAGAGCCAAATTCATTGATAAGTTTAGGAATTTAGGCAACAGTCAATTTATTAAGTTTTTTAAATTTCTTTCCACTCTTTTTTCTTTTGGTTTCATTTTAAACATTTCCTATTTTGGTACCGGGACAGCTTCCCTCCCTTTCATCCTTTGGATACCCCCATGTATACAGCAGCACTTGATTCTTTTGATAGATTACGTGACTAAGATAAGATACACCCGAACCTGGTTTTGTGCGGTCTTTTTTTGTATGATGTTTTTTGTGTGGTATGTGAAAATTATTTATAAAACGAGCGGAAATTATTTATTAAATGAGTGCGAGGTACTATCTTCAAGTGACGATAGGGGCATCCTGATGGGAAGTCACTGTGACCTCCGAAAAATTTCCTTATTCAGTTAATTTTTCAAGGGTCAGCAAAATTATCATCACTTGGTTTGTTTTGATTTCGTTTAAATATAAAATTTTCTTTGGGTTATTTTCTACATGAGACTTTTTATATGGGGTCCCTATCCACCTCATAAAAGATATTTTTTGACTGTGTTGTGAAAACAACTTTTTATAGCTACTCGTGAAGTTTCAAACAATTAATGCAATTTGTTTTTATGTGGTCTCCATCCACTGCATAAAAACAGGTTTGTGTGTAGGTACAGTGACGCTAACTCCATGGAGCCTGAGGATAAAAAAATATTTTTGAGGGGGCAGAGCCCCCCCCCCCCCCCAATAAATCAAGAAAATTATTAGTTATATTATGCTTCATAAACTCACAAATTTATCTTTCATGTTCCTTGTTTGAAGATACAAAATAGTTTACCTTGTAAAATACATTCAGTAATGAGTTAAAACAAATAATTATTACGGCAGAGTAAGCCGGTTAACTGAAAATGAGTAGTGTGAATAATGATAGTGTTACGGTGCTGCAAGCTCACTTAGAATTTGTCCCAGTGCGCAAACCTACGGGTCAAGTCTGTCGCCGGTGGACAGCGCTGCAGCACGCTCATCTAAGTGTTGCTGATCTGGAAAAATATATGAGGGTTTGATTTGTAATTTTAATGGGAGGCGTGATAGTATTGAATACTTTTGGGAATTGTGTTTAAAAGAAAAACCTTCACAAAATGATGACCCTTCGCTTCCTCAGAATCCACGTACCAAAGAGGTATGAAAACAACGAAGCCAGCTCAATGCACACTTTCAAAATCCTTAAGGATTTACTTCAAGGCACTTTACATTGAGGTTTGTGAAATGGTGAAATCTTACATTATTGGGAAATTTACATTAACTGGACTCACACAGGTCATTGCAGTTGAACAAGAGTGCTTACTTTTATTAAACAAAGGTGAAACAAATTTTGAAAAGTCAACTGAGTTTTTCAAAAATGACCTAGACACTGAGAGACTGCGTTTATACTCGAATATGTTAGACGATATCACAAATGAAAAAACAACTGGTCTTAAAAAACATGCGTAAATTAAATGTATTTTACCAAAAAACTGTGCGTGTTTGTATTTATTTTTTCTTTCATTCAAAGCCAAAAATATGCGTCAGGCTTGTCGAGTTTTCGGGGTTCCAATGTTGATTATATAACTTTAAAATGCTTAAAAATTTTTTAAAACTCACAATTGTTTATCTCAAATTCAGAAAATTTCCTGCAGCAAAACCCCAGAGTATGCCCCCCCCCCCAATATTTTTTTTAAATCGGCATCTCTGGGAGTCCTTCTCCATGCAAGTCAAGTCATGCGACCTTATACCAATGCCTAGCTACGGCACTGAACGGCTCTCCATTAAATAGAACAAAAAAATGTCTTTTACTAAGACAAGTGACATGAGCTAGTTGAACCAGAAAATTTGTATACCAATTTTTAGATTGTTTTACTTTGAAAATGCCATGCCACATATTGTTTAAATTATGCACACCAGAAAATACGGCATTTTAAAAGTACAAAAATCTGACCTTTATTTTTTTTGGGGGGGGGGGGACCTCTGTGGGATTACATAGCCCCCAACACTCCTGATGATGTCTGACCCCCTCAATAATTTTCGCAAGTTGGCGCCCCTGTGCAGTTATAAGATTAGCTAATGTTCTTGCAATTGATCTTCTCAATTTGAATTTTGAAATTTAATTATTTTCTTATGTTCCACTTTTTCAAAGACTATTATAAATTAGTGATTACATAAAAAATAAATTAATTTAAAGTTCTTTCAAACTGAAATGAGTTAATTTCTTAATCTACTTTTTGTACATTTTTACATGTTACCTTTAGCTGTTTTCATTATATAGCTTTCAGAGTGAAAAATAAAATTACAAATGAATAAAAGTATTTTAATTATACAAAAAAGGTAAATTTTGCTATAATTAATGGTATTTTGAACTTGCTTGCCTTTTGATTGATTGTTTCTATTTCTTTCTTTCTTTCTCTCTCTCTCTCCTTATTGGTTTATTTATTTGCTTGTTTGTTAATTTTTACTTTACTTTTGTTTTTGAGGGGGAATATGATTTGTGAAGAACGACATTCTTAGACTGAGTAAATTCCTAAATTCAAGCATTACGCTATGATACACGAAATACACTGCCAGCTTAGCCATTCCAATCGAGGGCTGCAAGGGCACCCATATAGGGCGGCAAGGAGGGCTTGAGCTCCCCTTAGAAATTACAACTTGCTCGCTCTTAGTACTTTTTTCTTTGCAGAAATGTAAAAACATTTCTTCTCCAGCCATTAACGCATAAGTTATTAAAAATATTAAATTTTAATGACTCTAATCTGTCCTAAAATGTGATTCCATGGGGAAAATATCCTGCTAAACCATGGTTAAAATATCTGAGTCCCCCCCTTACAATTTTGCATATGGGCGCCCATGGAGGACTGCAGTTTGGGGGAAGGGGGGGGGGAACGAATGAGATGAAAATTTAAGAAGTTGAATATTTAATATATGTTGTCATACATTGGATTTTTATTAACATTTTCTTTAACCATTGTCATAAAGATAAAATGAACATACATATGGAAAAAAAATGATTTTATTTGTATCAGCATATCATTGAAAAGGGGAAAATAATCAAATGACATTTCTAATATTAATCATGCCATTTGACTTCTCGGGTGAGGGCAGGAAAGTAGCAAATGCCCCAGACATAAAAAATTTTGTAAAGCGGAAGTTACCTGCATTCTTTTAGGAAAAACAGAACTATTAGTTGATTAGAGCTGGAGAGTTACCACTCAAATTTACTTTTTAAGCCTCCAAATAGTGTTGCAACTTTCTAGTAACCTTTTTTTTTTTGAAACTTTTTAATATTTTCCATTTTGGAAGGGGAAAGGGAGCAGCTGCCCTGCCTTGCCCCCCCCCCCCCCCCCCCCGATACACACCTGATTCTGGCAACAAAACACGTACTATTGTCAAACAGCTTACTTTGATTGAATTATTCAGCAAACAATGACTTGTATTTACAGTACAGTTACACTTATGTATTATATCATACATCACTAACGAAACACACTCGGCAAATGTACATCACTTGAAGTACGATTAGCATAAAAAAGTGTTACTGTTTCACTTCATTAATTAAAAGTTTCTTCTTTGTGAATGGTTTTCTTTCACTTATTTTCAACATAGATTCAGTAATTGATTAAAGTAGACCCTTTTCTCAGAAATATTCAATTATATGAATTTTGGATCATCCTACTGTAGTCAGATCCCAATTGATTCAGATAATTGGATTTCTACTGTAATCATATTTTTCATTGCTACTGAAAAATAAATGCAAATGTTATGCTATGATGAATGAAAATGTATTACACAAGTTCATACAATTTGAAAAAACATGCTATTATGCACACATATAATTTTAAACAATTGTTAGCTGCTAAATTTCTCACAAAAAGGTATACCTATCTGTGAGTGTAAAGTGGTATAAGTTATAAAATGCTGTGTTTCGTTGATGAATGATGGTTGCACTAATGCCAAATTTTTTTGCATTTGAATTGTTTTTTTTTTATGCTTATGGCTTCCCTAAGAACAATGTAGGGGACTTGGAAACCATACAAAAAGTTAGATTTTGTATTTTTTTCACTATTTTCTTTTACAGCTTCAAACTTTTAACACCTTAACTCTGCATTAAATTTTTACCATTTTTGCAACTGGAAACATACATCTAAGACAAAGGGTTGCAAAACTAGAGGTCTTGCAGGATAAATGGGGCGGCGCTGAATATATATATATACTTATATATGCATATATACATATATAGTAAAACCCCTCCTAACGGACACCCCTCTTATGCGAGCAATTTTTAATTCCCCTATTCCACGGCAAATAACATTGTTAAATCCCTGTATTGCAGACAAAACAATTTGTCCTGTTAGTGTTTGCATTAGAGGGGTTTTACTCTACATATGAACTATACAGTAGAACAGCAGTCATTTAAAATAAACCAATTCTTCTTTTTTTAAGTGTTCATTTCTGTTTCAGGATGCGATACTAAAAAATAAAACTTCTTTTGTAACAAAAATTGTGTCCCATTTTGAAGAAAAAAATAAATGATGACCTTAAGTATACATTTTCACAATTCCAAACCTCGTTTCTCAGAATCTAGCAAAATATCTCTTACAGTCAATAAAATAAATTACAGTTGTATTTTTCTTGTTTACTGAAGTGTATAAAAACACAGATATTTTATGTCTCTCCTGAATAATTCTTTTTATAAATAGATACCTACCTTCTAATTCATCTTTGTACCTATTTACTCTATCTTTCTCAGATCTCAAGAGGTCAATAGTTGTCTGTTTCCTTTTGAGATCAATTTTCATAGTTTTTATCTCATTATGGGATTCCTGCAATAGATAATTATATTTTTCAAAATGAAAATAATTAAAGCATCTACTATAGCAAAATAATGTTCAAGAAAAATTCAACAATGTATAATAAAATTCAAATGCAAATATTTTCAGCTGAAAGCTAAGCAATTTTTGAGAAAAATTCAAAACTTTCTGGGATAGAGTAAAATGTTTTATGATGAGAAACATTTCCATGGAGGGAAAACAACTTCAGTGCACTAATTTCAATTTAAAATACTTTTAAGGGTTATCTTATCAATGTAGTTTCAAATATGCTATAGTAAGAGGTGATGATTTAAAAGGAGAAGTTTTAAAAACGTCATTGCAAGCTTTTTCGGCAAGGTTAAAGGATGTGTTTGTATTCAACCTCTCTCTCATAACAATCTTTCAAAATGGAAGCATCAAAACACAATTTTCGATGGTATCTGAAGATGTTAGAGGAGAGGGGAGGGGGAGTAATGTTTAAAAATTGAACTCCTAAATAATTTTAGAACTTTAATGATGTTGAGAGGGGGGTTTGGGAATGTTCCCCGGGTTTTATTCTTTTTTTAAATGAAGGCTTATAAATGCAATC
This sequence comes from Uloborus diversus, assembly GCF_026930045.1. Classification (NCBI taxonomy): domain Eukaryota; kingdom Metazoa; phylum Arthropoda; class Arachnida; order Araneae; family Uloboridae; genus Uloborus; species Uloborus diversus. The sequence goes on along the minus strand of NC_072734.1, from coordinate 116,824,172 downwards.
TTTTAGTTTCCATGACCTGTACAAACCCTGGAATCCAAAACCAATGTCTTTAATTATCTCGGAAGATTCATTTCTGAAGACACTGCTGTTTACCTGTGCATGGCAGTACTATTGTTACTAAGTATATCTGAAAATAAGTTCGCTAAAAGTTATCATTAACTTTAAATCTCTACTCACAGCTAGTTTTCTGACCATCTTTTCTCCCTCAGCAACCATGGACGGACGTTGCTTGCTGTTTTCTTGCATGCATGATCTTGTTCTAGGAGTTAAAGATTTCCTTGAAAACTATTTTGCATCAACATTCTTCATCAAGTCAATAGTAAAAAATACAACCTCAATCATATTTGTCACACATCAAGCTCTTTATTCTTTGCATACAAATAATTGAGGTAGTGAGTAACAAAGGGATGTAAGTGGACGCTTTCAAGTTTTGAGTAAAACCCAGTAAAAGTTCTGGTCCTAGGTAGACCTTCATTGAAGGTTTTCTAAATCATGCTGTATAGCAGTACCTACCAGGGCTACCAGAACTAACTCTTGCCCCAAAACAACACCTGCCATTTGTACTGGTTTTGTTCAAATTTTTAATTTTGCCACTTACCTCCCTTAGCTTCTCATTTTGCATCATATGTACAGTTGAGAGCAAAAGTGGTAAAGTCAATAACACAAGATTTTGAGTAATTGAATATTTCAGTAGCCACTTTTGAACAAAACATTACAGCTGTTCCGTTTTAGGATTACTTTCTATGGGTAAATGATTAAACCTACACTTACATACAGCACTCACAAAAAGGAGAATAAAGTTAAAACTAATTTCTAATGTTGTACATTCAAATGATACAAAACCTGACTAACACCACTTTTGCTCTCCAGGGTGGCCACTCTCCAGACAAACTCAAATTCCCTGAAATTTCTAGGTTTTCAGAATAAAATTTCTGAAATTCCAGACACCACGAAAAGTACTTCCAATTTTTAAACCTGATTTTGGAACATAACTAAACCACTATACAACACCTATTATACAACGCATCAAAATATGTACACATACACAACTATGTGTAGCACTTTAAGTGTTCAATGAGGGTATGTTTCAAAAAAAAAAAAAAGAGTTTACTTCTATTTAAGTAAATTTTCCTTATCAACAGTTGAATAAATTATACTTAAACTAAATAATAATATCGGCAGGGCAAATTTAATGTTTCAAAAAAAAAAGTTTTACCTCTATTTAAGTAAATTTTTCCCATCAACAGTTTAATAAATTATATTAAAATTCAATAGCAAAATTGACAGAGCAAAGTTTCAATAAAAAAGATATTTAAAAAAATCAAGAATAATTTTTTTGGAACTGATGTGATGTACCCCACCCTTGGCGACTTTTTCCTGTTGGTGCCAAGAAAGCGTCGCCAAGAAAACGATGTATGACGACATATGTCATACATCGTTCTTAGCGATGCTTTTTTAGCGCCAACAGGAAAAAATCAGATAAAAAAACATGATCAAAGCACTTTAGAACACAATATATATAAAAACATAAAACCACAACAAAAAACATCCTGAATATATGCTTCAAAAATACCAGAAACTAGAAAAGACCAATTACTAGAAAGTATTTAAAATGCTTAAATTGACAAATTACTATAACAGCTCACCAATGAAATATGTACCAATAGAAATAAAAGCTATTTTATAACATGCATTTCATCGAACAAAAACTTTTCTCATACTCTGCTAAAAAAGAGCAAAGCGATTCAAATTGCGATGTTTAAAGCGAAAAACATCCCCAAAATCAATAACTATTTCAGCCAAAAAAGCCCTTAGTTACTCAAATTTCGACTTATGAAAAGTAGAAATGTCTCAACAGAACATCCTAAACATAAACAATACAAAAATACAATAATTTATTTGCTATCCAGACATGCTTTCAAAATACCTATTATATTTTACTTAAAATAACCTCTTTATATTTTTATAAAATGCTGGAGTCAACTTATTTTCAGAAATTCAGTACCTAAAGGAGGCACGTTAATAGAATATGCCTAAATAATTCGTGGCATCGATAAGAACTAACTTTTAGAACAAAATAACCATACTATTTTTGTAAAATTAATTTACATACAGTAAAAATAGAGTTTAAAACTACGAGAACCCATCAAGGATTTGTAAGAACAAAAAATTTCGGAAGTAAGAGGTTTTTTTTTTTTTTTTTTTTGAATTTTAAAATAAAGAACTTACCTTTTTATGGTATAAATCCTAACACTCACTCTAAAACAAAACATCATATGACAATAGCACATTACACCACCACGTTGGAGTTAACTTTTAATTAACATTCAAATTTGAAGAAACTAGCATTTTTTAATGTTTTTACTTCAAAACACAACTATTGAATTTAAACTAACACAAAATAAGCTTTCCTGTAAGGTATATTGCACAAAACAACACGTATCTCTCCTGCGTGAAACAGAGTAGACAACCCAAGTAAACAAGTTTGAACAGATCTAAGATTGCCTAACACAGGTTAGTTTCGCCAGGGATGCCATGCTTAAAAAATTATCGCCTCATTGGCGAGAAAAATATTTCAATTTTGTGCAAAAAATCGGATGTCGCCAAATGGGGGGGGGGGGGGGGGTATATCACATCTGTACCTTTTTTTAAAATAATCCCAAACACACACTCTTTAAAAAAATATTTTCCAATTTTAGCCAAACATTGAAAAAAAAAAACATTAAATGCCGGACTCACTAATGTTTTATACAATTAACCGTACATAAATTGGAGCTCGCTAAAAAAATAATAACGACAATACGACTACAAAAAAATATATATAAAGGAAAATTTTAGTGATATCAACTAAGAGTAAAATTTGTAAATAACAAAAGTTGTGATTGCAAACACGAGTCGTTAACCCAAAGTCTCTTTTATCAAAAAATCAAACCTACAATAAAATGGAGGAGGAAGCAGATTTTCTATCATAAGCGTTCATTACTTTTCTTCTTTTCATAGCGTTTATTTTCAAGAAAAACTCATCTTTTTTTTTTTTTTTGGAAGTATGGAGAGCAACTTCCACGATTTAAATTTTTTTTCTCTGAAAATGGAGGGCTTGAACTTTCAAACCAGTACACCAATAGTAAAGTATAAAGCAAACTTTCCCAATTCAGCATACGAAAAGCCAGTTGGAGAAAAATCACGTGACCACGTTCGTGGCAAAAGCTGATACATGGCCTGTCATAATTACCAGAGTTGATCATAAATTTCCCTGAGTTTTTCTTGAAATATTTTTAAATTCTCCGAGAATTCCGTTTTCCAGGTTCCCAGAGTGAGTGGCCACCCTGCTCTCGACAGCTCAAATATAAGCAGCAAGTTATTCCACATAAGCTGGCTAAGGCAGAACTATAAGCAATATACTGGCAGCCGCCCATTTATCAATTAAAGAGACTGCAATTTCATCCTAATGGTGCTGCTAACGTGGACAAAACTGCAATTTCTGGGCTATTGGTATATTGCACATAGTTCTGCCTCAGCCCTGGCTTAAGGGCAATACAGGGCCGGATTTGGAAATGTGGAGGCCCCTAATCAAGGTTCGAAAAGATCATCATATTTTCGAAAATATCCCATACTTGGATATATATATACATATATATGTACATATATATATATATATATATATACACAATATATATATATATATATATATATATATATATATATATATATATATATATATATATATATATATATATATCCGAATATTTTGATTATGTATATATCCGATATTTTCGACCCGTGAAAGTTAGGATATTTTGTAAAAATTTTACTGTGGAGGCCCCAGGACAGTAGCCCTGCCTGCCCTCCCTTAAATCCGGCCCTGGGGCAATAACTTACTGCTTAATATTCAAGTCTTGCCTTCAACTTAACAGTTGAACCACACTGCAGACTATAGCTGGTTAGATAAATTTACATAAACTACCAGTTTGTTGGTGCTCTTAGCTTCAATGAGATGACATCTGCTTACAGCTTAGTAATTTCCTATTTCAGACTGATGAGTCCAAACAAGATCAAAACCAGTTTCTGGATGGGCTAACTGGGCTGTTAGTATATTGCATGAAGCTCATATATAGCTTAAACAATTGATGACAAACATAATTCACAAATGACAATAAGCATGTAAAATATTTAAGCAATGGAAAAGGAAAGGGGAAAAAAGATAGAAAACTTTTTTTAAAAAGGTAAACAAATAAGAAGGATATAAGTAGCCAATTTCATTTTCCAGTACATAAATTTGCTGCTGCAAATTTTCTATGTATGCTGCTTGAGATTCCACCATGCAGCTTGATTCAGTTTGGCAAACAGTTTTATTTCTAAAGAAGGAAAAAAAAATACTAAAATATAATTGAGGTTTGATTTTCAGCATAATTGTATTTTTGATATTAGTTTAAAAGTACAGAGATAGCTCTTGAAGTATATTTTTACCTATCTGAGATTTACTGGTATTGACAATATTTGACAAAAAGGATATTATATTATATTATAATCAAATATTTGAAGGACATTTCAATATGCAATAATTAAAATGAAACTTTAGAAAGAAATGTAATATTTTGACACAAAACAGCGGTGTCTAGAAAACAAATGAACCAGTTCTCATGATCTTTTTGCAAAGTAATTTAAAGTTTTAGGCTAGGGATGCACAGCTTGCAGCAAGCAGGCCAAATGCTGTCCAAGACTATTTAAAGTTTTTCTTTTTTTTAAATAAAAAAAAAAGTTTTTTTTTTTAATAATTCTTTTGAAGCAAAATGTTTTAAGAAGGAAAGAAAAACTAAAAACAAACTCTCCAGACAAGATCTTAAATTACACACATCAGATTAAAATACTCCAAAATTTGTTTTTAAAAAGACTTCAAGACTGAAGGGAAAAAGAGTAGGTCTGAGAATTTCAATCTTCAGTCATTATCCAGTAAACAGTAGATCCTTTTAGTTTACTAGCCACTTTTTCTGCAAATGTAATAATTATTCTAATAGCAACTATGTCATTGTGAAAAGAAAAGAAAAAAAAAAGGACACCTTTCAAATATTTCAGTGCTTAAAGTCAATGTCAACTTAAAGGTTAAAAACCTACTCATTTCACTTTTGCATGTTGAATCCTTTCATTTTTAAATGTGTTAATTCAACAAAATGTGTCACACATTTATCTGTAATTTTTTCAGAAATTTGCACCGGCTTGTTCTTGCAGAGTACTAATATATAAGCTTTTAATTTGTGGTCAGTATTAATTGTTTAATAAAGAATTGGTTATTCACATTTTGCCCTGCTTATATACTTATTTAAAAATGGTTACAAAAAGTACAAAAATCGATACTATTTTTGAGAACTTTGGTAGCCAGTGACAAAAATTCAGAGTTCCAAATCTAGAGATTTAATCACAGGGGTTGGGGTTTTTGTTTGAAAGTTATAGCTTCTTTGGGGCTATTTTTCAATTTAATATTTTTTGGAAATGCTGGGCAACCTGGTTCATCTTTAAATTCAGGCAGAGACAGAATTTGTCAAAGTGAAAAAACGAAACAAAGGGGAAAATCTTGTATAAGTAATGTAAAATATTTTTCCTCCATAAATTAAAATTACTGCTTGGTCATTACATTTCACATTTGCCACACATCTATATTTTTCAGTAAAAAAATGTTGTCATGTTTATTCTCTTAAGCACTGTAATTCAAAGTGCTTTAGCAGCAAATTTTTTTAGACATGAAAAATCCTAATTACAAAACTGAGACGAACAAAATCGAGCTAGTAGAAGCCAAAAAATAAAAAAGAATCACTAAAAGTACAGAAAAATATCAAAAGCAATGAAAACTGAACCGAACCATTGCTTCAGTCACTCGAACCATTGCTTCAGTCACTCGTCTGGTCTGCTAATTCTATATTAGCTACCAGTTTGTTTCGCACTCTTGGCTTCCTTAAGAGGTTTTCCATCTCCAGCTCAGTCACTTTCCTATGCCGGGCTGATGAGTGCAAATAAGCACGAAACTGCAGTCCTCGGCTGGAAATGACTGAGCTGGCGGTGTATTTCAGGATTAAAATGTTGGACTCTTCAACTGCAGATGAATTAATGGCATTGAAACATAAAAAGCGACATTAAAAGAATTATTTGAAGTAAACAGAATATACAGAATACTGAGAGATTAAATTTTACTTTTCGTAATCATTTTGAAGAAATCTGTTGTTTGAAAGCTTTGGTACCGATTTTGCATTTGTTTTTAAAGCTGAAACTTTTTTCATGCTGTACAACAGCTGGCACTAACTATTCACAGCAACAATAAGCAAAGGAAATATACTACATTTGAAGACAAATGAAAGCCAATATTTTTTATAAAAATTCTTTATAAATTAAGGGATTCACGCTTCATAAAGGAAGGAGTTCTGTTGCCAAGGTAACTTAAGCTTTCGCTATTGCCATTTACTAAAAACAAAAAATTTTTTTTTTTTTTGAAAATTGCTTTTGAATCCGTTTATACATTCATCTATTAAAAACACATAAATTTCAAGAATAAGTAAATAATTGAAGGTTTAGTTAATATTTTCACACCTTATTATTTTTAATTTTAGTATGCATGGCTTACTGATATAACTGTTCGAACACGACTTATGAAGCTCATATATAAGGAATACTAAAGTGGCAACATTATTTGTCATTCACAGGTCAAGATGGCGATGTTTCGCTCTCTTGTGCGATCTTTTCACTCTACTCCAGCGAGGTTGAATACAGTTCTTCATCCTCCAAATCCGAAAGATTATGTTGGTAATAACTGTTGTTTATTCTGCCTTCTTACTGCATTGTTTCTTTTGGATATTTTGTCGATAAGTTTGAAGTAACTAATAGCAGCACGTTTGTTTACAGAAATTTAATGTTTTATAAAATTGTTTATTTAAATCACGCAGCTGAAAGCACAAGATTCTTCAAAAGTAATAAGTCTCAATGGGAAAATAAATCATCGCTCCAACGAGACGTATTGAGTATTATAATCTCGATAGCATGAACTGGTCGATTCTGCTGTGATATTATCAGTTTCATGTTATTGAATTCAATGTTCACTCTCGATTTAGAATGAGCCTCATTCCAAATTACCTCAATGTAAGTTGTAAGATAATTAGACGACGTTTTCAAGTTTAGAAACACTATATCATTTCCAAAATACATAGAGGTAGGTAGGCAGTGGTGTCAAATATTGACACTGATGCCTGTGCGAGAAATATTTTTCCTTTGCATACGAAAACATAGAACAGGAAAAAATCAATTTGCATAGGATTACCAAAATAATTCACCCTAAATTTTGAATGCCGCCGCAATTTTTCCAGTTATCGAAATATCCCAAATCATGGGTGCCCATCCCACCCCTGAAGGATGGTGCATCCCCGGTGTAAACCTAACAATGACTTGGTATGTAATACAATCAGCCGCGCTTAAAAAAATATCATCCAACCACTGATGCGTTTTACAGCCTGAGATACGATCGCAGCTGGAAGTCGACTAGGATAACCGTTAGCCCCTCTTTTGTACATAGTTACAAGTGACCTTTTACTTTCAAGAGATGAACTGGGATTTCTTCCCAAGAAATAGACGAAAAATTTGACTTGAAAAAAAGTTTTTCTTGAGAAACGTTGAGTATGTGTGTATGCGATTAAGCGGGGTATGGATGAAAAAAAATTTTCTAAAAGTGAAGAAATTTAACATTATTGCTATAGGATTTTTTTTTTTTTTTTGTTCCATGGATTTAAAATTCCAAAAAGTGGGGTATTCAGTTATCCATAACCCAATTAAGTGGGGACGACTTGCAAGGATATTTTTTCACACCTCATCTTTTATAAGCCTCTTGTTGTTAAAGAGAAGTTGTTTTGCTTGAAATTTACTGTTGTAGTGTAGAATGATATTTTCAATGCCTGTTATTTAGCATTTGTTTTGTTTTGCCATGTGTTCGACTAACAAAAAGTTATAGATTTGTATCTGGTAATAACATTTAATGTTTTTTTATGAAAACTGCTTCCTTTCTCCTTTAAAATGTCATTCTGGCTTTTTTTTTTTTTTTTTTTTTTGTAATATATTAAATAAAACATATTTTGGTTTTATATGAAAAATTAGTGTTAATGTAATCATAATAATAGTTATTTAAACCAAACAAATGATCTTATATTTAAAAAAAAATTTGCTATGTGCCCTGTCCGAATATTTAAATTATCTAAATAGAATAATGCAGTTGAATTAAAAAAAATAAGTTAATTAGCTAAATGTAACATGCTACAACTCTCAGGGAAGAGATTGGCATTTGATTCTTTATATTTATCTGCACTATAGTGATAACCCTACCAAGTATTAATGCATCTAATGAACATAATTTGGAAATTGCAACAAAACAAAATATTAGGCACCTAACAGACTGATGTTAATTTCAACATCAGTTTTTCTGACTTTTGTGCCTTTTTACCATTTTGGTTTTAAGCCAAGGTTTTTTTTAAAATTAACTTCATATGTGCCTGTATTGATTCATTTAACTGGCTACTAACCATTCTGCTTTGAATTTTTTTACACAATTCCTTTATGTGTCTAGTCTGTTTTAATGTTGGAGTATTCATAAACTAATATTTTCGTCACTTTCAGGAAAGTTGGGAACTTTTTTTTAAATATAAATTTGATATGAGGATCAGTGTTAGAACTGGGTAGTTGTTAGTCATTTCGATGCCAAGCATCTTATTTGACCACTAGATTTCCAAACCTAAGTGGCTAATTTGATGCGTAATGTTTTGGATTGCATCAAAACTTTTTGGTTACAGATGTGATATACCCCCCCCATTTGGCGACATTCGTTTTTTTTTGCACAAAATTAAAATATTTTTCTCGCCAATGAGGCGATAATTTTTTATGCATGGCATCCCTGGCCAAACTAACCTGTGTTTAGCAACCCGAAGGCAATCTTACAGATCTGTTCAAACTTGTTTACTTGGGTTGTTTGGGTTTCACGCAGGAGAGATACGTGGTGTTGTTTCGTGCAATATACCTTACAGGAATGCTTATTTTGTGTTAGTTTAAATTCAGTAGTTGTGTTTTGAAGTAAAAACATTAGAAAATGCCAGTTTCTTCAAACTTGAAGGTTAATTAAAAGTTAACTCCAACGTGGTGTGTATCTGTAACGTGCCATTGTCATATGATGTATTGTTTTAGACTGAGTGTGAATATTTATACCATATAAAAAGGTAAGTTCTTTATTTTAGAATTTAAAAAAAACCTCTCACTTCCAAAATTCTTTGTTTTTACAAATCCTTGAGGGGTTCTTGTAGTTTTTAACTTTATTTTTACTGTATGTAAATTAATTTTACAGAAATAGTACGGTTATTTTGTTCTAAAAGTTAATTCTTATCGATGCCACGAATTATTTAGACATTCTATTAACGTGCCTCCTTTAGGTACTGAATTTTATGTTAACAATTGAAAGTTCTTTCGGTTGTACTCTTAAAAATGCAGAATTTTATTAATAAATCTGCACAATAATGGTGCATATTTCACACTTAAAACTGTCATTATTGTACACTGAACGGAAGGAGCCACCCTTGGGTATCTCCATGAAAATATACATAACTGTGACCATACTCCGACTGTAATGTATAATGTATATTAACAGTCGGAGGGGTGAGCCAGAGGTCTCATAGTACTTTCGTAATGAGACCGAGGCAGGGCCGGCGAGCCGAGGTCTCATTACGAAAGTACTATGAGACAGAGGGCTCGTATCCCGGAGAAATGATGAAAAAAAATTAATGCATTAATTTCGACTTGTAATTAATACAATAATTTATTTCATTGTATTTTAATATGTTTACAAAAAACCCAGGCCCTGTACATTTTTGAAGCATATATTCCTGATGTTTTTTGTTGTGCTTTTATGTTGTTTTTATATATATTGTGTTCTGAAGTGCTTTGATAATGTTTTTTTATCTGATTTTTTCCTGTTGGCGCTAAAAAAGCATCGCTAAGAACGATGTATGACATATGTCGTCATACATCGTTTTCTTGGCGACGCTTTCTTGGCGCCAACAGGAAAAAGTCGCCAAGGGTGGGGTATATCTAGTGATGTAAAATACCTGGGTATTTATTTTTAGGGGTAAATACCCAAAATGGGTATTTATTTCAAAAATTTATATTTAACCAAAATACTTTTCTGTATGTATTCCAGGTGACAGGAAAAAACGTCCCCAGTAAAACGTCCCCGGAAATAACGTCCCCGGATGAAACATCCCCGGAAAAAACGTCCCCTAGGAAAAACCGTCCCTTAGGAAAAAACGTCCCTGTTGAAAATGCGTCCCGTATAAACAAAATTGAGATGCAAAGTGTTTTACCACTTCCACTAACGAATTGCATTTTGTTCAGCATTTGTTTGAACACCCTGTTTTATAGTAATGAAATAGCGTCAATGTGCGAGAGATACTGGCGATAAGAGAAAACAGAGAAAAAATCTCCCGTAAAAAATTCTAAATTCAGTTTTTAAAGCGCCAAAAAAACTACACATGAAATTAAAAATATTTTAGTGACGCCATCTATTAGCTAGCTGGTTAACTAGAGCCGTACTATTGTAGGGAGTTGGAGCAATTCATAAAGGCAATGATGTATGTCTCTTGTTAACTAGATACTTAATAGATGGCGCCACTAAAACCCTTTCTTAATTCAATGTATTCAACCAAAATGCTGCTAAAGTTTTAATAAATTGCATAAAATGATTAAAAAAACTTAGCATCTCAATTTTGTTTATACGGGACGTTTTTTCATAGGGGACGTTACTTCCAGGGACTTTTCTTCCGGGGACGTTTTTTCCTAGAACCTGTATTCCACTATGTATATATACAGGGTGTTTTGTTTTAACCTTCAAGACCTCTATTTTCCCAACCGTTAGTCCTAATGCATACTTCCAATTGCAAAAATGTTCAAAATCAGATGCAGACTTAAGATAGTGAAAATTTGAAGTGAAAATAAAAATGAGTAAAAAAATACAAATTTTTACTTTTTACATGGGCCCCAGGTCCTCTGACTTATATTTAAGGAAATAATCTCCATTGAAAAACAATTCCAACAAAAAAAGTTTGACATTGGAACGACCAATATTCACTGAGAAATGAAACGCTGTGTTTTGTGACTTACACCACTTGACACTCGTCATCAGTAACATTTTTGAGGGGAAATATAGCAGTTAATGAGTGTTTATATAAAATTATATGTGTGCAGAGTGTGGTTTTTCAAATTGTTCAAGGTTTTGCAGCGTGTTTTGCGCATCATGGCATAACATTTGCATGAATTTTTGAATAGAAATGGAAAAATGTAAATACCTTTTGTTTTTTACTTTGCGAACCTGTCGGTCTTCTGAAAGGGTAATAAGTTCTAATCTCATCTTCTGCATGGTCCTTTAAAACTTTCAAATGAAATATCTCCCTGTGTTTTTATTGCACAAATGTCAAGTTTTTTTGTGTCAGTAAGTTTTAAATGCAGATCATTTCTCTAATTATAAGTTAGGGGACCTAGGGCCGTATAAAAAGTTAAATTTTGTAGTTTTTTACTCATTTTTATTTTTGCTTCAAACTTTCAATATCTTTACTCCGCATCTGTTTTTTAAATATTTTGCAATTCGAAATATGCATCTAGGACTAACGGTTGCAAAAATAAAGGTCTTGCAGATTAAAACAGAACTCCCTGTATAACCAACCATATACAAAACAATAAATTATTCCCTAAAATTTAAATTTTGATCACATATTTAAAGAATTATTGTGTAAAACAACTCAGCAATCTAATATGATATTCACATTAAATGCGTTGGATATGCCTAATCAATGTTGATAGCCAAATTTCAGATCTAAAAAGCCATTCTTCAAAAAGTAAAAAACTTAACTGATTACAAAAAAAAAAAAACATCTTCTCCAATTATGGCATTGAAAAGAAAGATTCTATGTTTCACGATATATTTCTTTCATAATTTCATTAAGTCTTTCAATAAAAAATATTATAAACTGTGTAATACATAGGTATGTATCAGTTTTACCGATTATTTCATATTTAGATTTAAAAAAAATATTTCTCATTCACTTTTTGCATTTTTTTGTGAAATACCCAGTTTTTGGGTATTTACCCAGGCCTTGGGTAAATACCTGGGTAAATACCCAAAAAATATTTACCTACCCGCTGGGTATTTACCCGATCCACATCACTAGGTATATCACATCAGTTCCACTTTTTGTTCGCAACATTTTTTCGTGATTGAGACTGCCGCAATTGAGGTGAAGAATAAATTTAAAAGTTAATTTCAAATGCAGTCAATTTTGTTTTTGTAAAAAATAATTTTCTTCTGAATATTTTGCATTTTCCTTTTATTTATGCTTCTGACAATGGGTTGCATTTCTATTTAATAGAAAAAAAGTATTATGATATGTATTTGAATAATATTTTGATGCCTAAATATTAATCCTAGGCATCATTATGATGTTAAAATTTAAAGTGTTTTTTCTTTACCTGTTTTGTAACTTTAAAAAAAATTCATTCTCATAGCTGGAATGAAATTATGGAGGAACTTGACTATATTTGTGGCTGCACCTTCCATTGTTCTGTGCATGATCAATGCTTATTTGGGTGAAAAAGAACATATGGAACATTTAGAGGAGCATCGTCCAGAATTTATTCCCTATGAGCATCTGCGAATTCGTAAGAAAGTAAGTAATTTTTTTACATAATTTTTTCAAAACACTTTGAGGATGATACTGTTTGGTCCTTCTGCAGCATAATTTACATTTAGAGCAAGATCCCATGAGCGCCAGACCTACGTCATAGTATATAGGCCCAAAATTTTTCTGCGTAAACGCATCACAATTGGCAAGAAAGGTTATATTATTAGTTAAATAATATAACCTAAATATAGCTAAGGTATAAATTATTAGTTAAGCTGAGGTGTGTTGGCTTTGCCAGGAAACAGGTAGTAAATGTTGCATAAAAAAACTGAGTCATTCCATGTCATGTGACCACGTCGTCTCCACCTGACCATCTCCGATTTGAACAAAATTTCATAGAAGTTCAGATATGCCTTTGAAACTTGGCTATACAAATTTTCAGCTTCCAAGGCCCAAATTCTGAGGATCTAGGATTGATTTTAAAATAAGGCTCCATAATGGCAGATCAACCTTGTGAAATGAATTGCCATGTTTAGCACGGTTCCCCCATTTGAGGCCATTTTGGAGCACACTTTTTTTCTTTTAGAGTAAAGGTCAAGATTCACGGTCGTCACTCGCCACTTGGCGACCTAGTTTGAAAAAGTGGCGACTTAAAAAAACGTCCTCAGTCGCCATTTTTCCCCATGTTATTCCTAACAAAAAAAAATCTTGGGATGAACAAGAATTATGCAAACTCAATAGGGTAGAAGAAAATAAATCACTTTGGAAGCATACTCCTGAGGATAAACACTGAGAGGAGGGGAGGAGGTGATCAAGGGAAGATCGTTTTTTTTTTTTTTTTTTTTTTGACCAGAACGGCAATACTTTCAAGTTACAAGTGAAACATAGGCACCATATTTGGTCACTCACAAGATGGAAGTAGGCAAGATATTTCAGCGCTTTAGTTACCAAAAACAAACTAGAATTTGGTGTTTATTCAAATGCAAACTAATGAAAATAATGCAAATTGTGCTGTGAAGCATTTTATTTATTTATTATTATTATTTAAATTATTTAAAATAGATTTATTGAGAAATGAAAAATTTTGTATTTAAAATTTCATCTTATCCTTATTGCATTGGACGCTACTGTGCTAAAAACTATAACAGTTCAATTAAATTGATGTTTAATGAGGGTTTTTTATTTTATAATTATTTTTATACTACAAATTCAAAAACCTAAATCTTTATTTTTAGCGCAGTCGCCATATTTGGTCACTTCCAACATGAAAGTAGACAAGATTCTCTAAGTGCCTAAGTTTCCAAAAACAGAATTAGATGTCTATTGCAATACAATTCAAACTATTGAACATCCCACAAAAAGTTCCGTATTGTTTCCCCCTGGATAATTAATTATTTTCTTGAAAAATTCAAAAAATTTTCCTTCACATTTTTTCTTCATATTTTATCCTTAATGCTTTGGACGCTAATGGGCTAAAAGCTGATTTTTTCATCTAAATTATTGTTTTTTGAGGGTTTTTAAATTATTAATAATTACTTTTATGCAATAAATTCAAAAATCTATTATCTGAAATTTTTCGCATAGTCGCCATGTTTGGTCATTCGCAAGATGGAAGAAGACAAGAATATTAATTGCCTAAGTTTCCAAAAACAGAATTGGATGCTAATCTCAATCCAAACTACTAAAAATAACATAAAAAGTGCCAGAAATAATGTTTTTTTTTTTTAACTTAGTTATTTTCTGGAAAAGGGAAATTTTATCAGCAAAATTGTATTTGATTCTCACTGCTTTAGAGGCTTTGCCGATAAACTAAAACTATTTCATCTAAAATGCAGTTCTTCTCATGGATTTGTTTATCAATTGATTTTGAAAAAAGAAAAATAAAGAAATAAAAACGTATTTTAACTTACATTTTGCAAAATGCATGTTTATAGCTTTTAAAATTTACTTTGTAAAGCTTTATATATATATATATATATATATATATATATATATATATATATATATATATATATATATATATATATATATATATATTTTATAAAAGCAGCAAAAATACCCCCTCCCCCCATTTTATTCTTCAAAACTCGGCGAGATGGTGGCCACTAAGTGTTTTGGGTCTAGTAGCCACTGGTCACTTAGAAATTTTCTGAATCTTGGCCTTTATTTTAGAGGTATACTATATCCTCAAGATTTGTGTCTTGAAAACTGAAAATTTGCATAGGTTAGTTTCAAAGGCATGTTTGCACCTCTCTAGAACATCCTCCAAATCGGAGATGGTTAGATGGGGACCACCAGGTCACGTAACATGGAATGAATCTTTGATGTTTAGTTTTTGCCACAATTTTACGTACCTTGCTACCTGTTTTCTGCTGAAGCCAGCATAACTCAGCTTATTTAATAGCCAATCTTTCTAACCTGCTGTGATGCCGTTACGTGGAAAAATTTTGGGCCTTTATAATATGATGTATGCCTGGTTCTCATGGCTCTTGGACTGATAATTTTTGTTTTGAACTGCATAATTCTTTCTGTCTTTTTTGTGCAATGCTAGAAAAGTGATGAAAAAATGATGTTGAAGAAAAAATACTTTTTAAAAGCATGAACTTTGTGCATGAAATAGATGAAAGTACTTTTACTTGCAATTTGATTCTCTCGCATATATAAAGATTCATTAATGTGTATTTAGGCTGGGCAATGCATCGCAAAAAAAGGGTGTTCATCCCACATCATTAAACAGGTTTAGAATTTTTCTCTAAACCAATTCGATACTTCACCGACTGCAAATCCAAACACCAATGTTTAGACACTGGGCCATGGTCGTTGTGCATTGCCGTTTTAATCTCGTAATTTTTTCAAAGCACTGGGGAAACAGGGGCACCCTGATGGAAGGTTACTGCGACTTACCAAAAATATTCTCATTATATATAAAAAAAAAAGAAATTCTAACTCTTTGATAAATTTGGAGACTACTTTGAAATTGTCTTTTTAAAATATGTTTAATGTCTCTTTTCATTCGATACATGTTTGTTTTTATTCTCGTATTTATGATTCGGTAAAATTCAAAGTACAATTCAGGAGATTAAAAAAAAATTTCCTTCCCAAAAATTTGAGTTCTGGGCGTCTCTGTATCAAAGTATCATTAGTGAACTAAGACCTCCATTTTTCTCAAAACTTGCAGGAAATGCAATTTTAAGTCATGACGAAAAACATATTGATGAACAAAGTGTATTGAATAATCCGTCATCGATACACTTTGAATATACGAGGGTATTTTAGTGTTTCGAGCAACCCTTTTTTAAATGCAAGCGTATGAGATTTTCCCAGGAGTGTTCCTATAGGGCATACTCTATATATGCCATATACTCTCATACATTTTTTAGACATGTAGCCCATACTCTCAAGCTTCCAAATTTTCATTAAGAATTCAGTTTTTATCATCGCATTTTGAAATTTTCCTAAAGCAATGAAATGATTTAGCTCCCAGTTACAATTTTGACCAAGGAAATCCCATAGCTGCACGTAAAGAGTAGTTATTAATCATTATATTGGTAGTTAAAGGTAATTTTCAAAACATAAGGAAAATATGGAACGTTAATTTTACTAGTTTTTTTTTCTCCACCCTTGAAAACCTAGAACTCTATCACCCTTGGATTATACCCTCAAGAATTTCTGGACATATTATGTAGATGATCGCATACACATATTTCGAATAATTGATTACTGAGAGTTAGAAAAATTGATAGAAACATCACTGCTATTTCCATGTGCTCACATTTTTTTTGCATTGAAATAATAGTTTTCGTTGTAATCTCAAATCAAATGTCTGTAATATTTATTGCTATCTTGCCCTTTCAACGTTGTTTTTTGATTTTGTTTTTTGACAATTTCTTGCTACTGTTAGAATCTGTTTATACAGCCATGGAAAAAATTATAAGGACAAGCAAAAAGTCGCCAATTCTCTATGCTACTTAATTGGAAAAAAATTCAAATATTTTCATGATAAAAATACATGAAACAAAGCTATTTCAAACAAACTTTGCTTAAAATTATTAAAATGCATGAATTTTTAAGGCATTACTAGCTTGCTACTTAGAAAAAATTATAAGGACATACATTTATTTTGAGACTGGGAACAAAAATTACTGCATACGTGTTTTGGGGTTACAAGGCACCCTTTTTCATTGCAAATAAGTGAGTTTATGAATGAAAAAACTTCTGAATGAATAGGAGCCGGGGAGAATCCTGTAGCGTGAATATAAAAACAAATATCAACAATAATTATATCACAATCAAGACTATGGGCTGCGGAGTCAGGCAATCTCATTTTCGGGTAAAGAAGTCAGAGTCAGGAGTCGAAGGTTTTTAATTCCAAGACTCAGAGTTGGAATCGTTCATTTTCCCTCAAAGTCCACGACTCTGCCAATTTTTGCGGAGTTGGACTTGTTTTGGGCTAAAGAAGTTGTAGTCTAAGACTACAATTAAGAGTCGGCATCAGTCATTTACCCTAAGTGCCTAAATTTTTGCCATAGCTACAGACAGGCCTGGATTTACGTACAAGCTAAGCAAGCTATGGCTTAGGGCCCGTTTTGTTAGGGGTTTTCAGCGCTCGGAAATTAGCATGATTCCTTCCTAACAAAAAAAAAGGACTTGAAAAAATAATTTTTTTTTCTAATGCTTGAAAATTTGGAAAAAGTGAGACTACAAACCACAAATAGGATTAAGTAGGAAGAAGAAATGCCAATATGTGTCAAATTCAGCTCCTTATTAACATCTTGCACCAAAAATATAAAAACCACGGTTCTCACATTTCTGAAACATATTACAAATTTTTGTGACTCACATGTTTCATATCTTGCTATTTATTTAATTCTGAATGCAGTATTAAATAAATAGCAATCTTTTAGTATTGCTTCCTTTTTGCTTACTTCTTCTGTATATTGTCAATTAGTCCAGTCAATAGATACATTTTACCTTGCAAAAAATGGGGTCAAAGATTTTATTTTTTTAATTTGCACATATTGGTGCCGACATGGAAAAACCAAGTTATCCAACACGAAAGACCCCGGGAGAACTTTTGGGGGCCGAAAAAACCACAAAAATTTATGACTTTTTTTGTTTTTTTTCCAAAATATCTCCGAAACGGTTCAACTTAGAAAAAAGTTTTAAATGTAAAGTTTAAAGAACATAAAATTGCCTACAACTTTTGTATTTACAACTTTTTTGTAGCACAAATAACAAGCTTGCTATAGCTCTTTGAAAATAGGCAGTTTTTCTCCACTCCGAAAAAAAAAGCTTTCACACTGAAAGCAAGGCGTCATAATTATTAGAACTTCAATAGAAACTTTAGTTTCAGAGAGTTTATCGACAGTTAGAGTAGTTTGAGTTTCTTGCTCACATCCTCCCCCCCCCCCCCCGCTAGACACAGTAGCAATTCTGGCTGACAGATTAGTTCCCACACTCCAAAAACAAACGATGTATTATGAAACTGAAATACATATATACGCATTCATTTAAAGCACATACGACGATGCAATAATAATTTTAAAAAAAACCTTCCCCACTGCTCACGAACTAACTTTTCTGATCTACAGAGGTAGTTTTCATCAGACTCCAATAATAGATGATATATTGTTGTTTGTAACTGGATTACACAATATATACAGTCATTTGAGGGATATAATTCGTACATTCTAGTCTAATTATTGCAAACAAAGATGCGATTTTTAAATATTAATGTGAAGGAATGAATATTAGGCAGCTAATAAGCAAACAATTAACACAGTCATGCATCCTATGATCTAATACAATAATAAACTCTCCCCCACCGCTCACGAACTAATATTTCTAGTCTAACAGAGGTAGTCTTCAGTCAGACTCCAATAACATATGATTTATATTGCAGTTTGTAATTGAATTACAAAATCTTCTCATTCATTTAAAGCCCATCATAATTCGTACCATCTATTCTATTACAAGCGAAAATGCAATATTCGAATATAAATGTGAATGAATAAATATTAGGGTGATAATAAGCAAATAATAGACATAAAAATGAATAAATAAAGGTACAATAGTAATACGTAATGAACACTTTGAAAAAATTCTGCAGAAACTGACTTTTTGAGGCATGAAAAACCCAAAAGAATTACCTTACAAAATGAAAATCCAACTGTAGAAGATTAATACATACATCTAAATTACAGAGAGATTCATTCGACCTTAAAGCAAATAGAGAAATAACAACAAAATACGCTGTTTATCTTCTTCGAAGCCGTTTTGAAGGTCCAGGTTCTCCTAGTTCAGAATCTGTAGGGGGTAGAAAGAAGCTGTGGTCCTTTAATTGTTCATCTATCTGTTACGGTAATTCCAAAAGCTCCTGGAACAAATTATCTTCTTCAGCAGTCTCATCCAAAGATGAAATTTCTGCAACATTTTCACAATTTGCGCCACTGCACTGTTTGCACATGCTGGAGCATTTTAAACCTGCCTTGTGACAAGAACAGGCTCCAGTACAATTTTTCTTGCAGGTACAAGGTACAATCTTCAAAAGATTCTGAGTAACTGAATCTCTTTTCGTGTCAACATGCATTAGACCTTGCGTCCTACATTCCCAACCCCATTTCTCTGGATCAATTATGTTGCCCAACCAACTTTGAATTTGGTGGTAGAACCGATATGAGTGATAACGTCCAGCATGCCCCCCCCCCCTCTTCACGTTGGACGTAGCCCTGCAAGATTTATCTTAGCCCTGTATACTAGTTTTATAAAAAGATTAAATTGCAAAGTATCCAAAGATAGGTTCAAATACTTTACGTCACCTGTGTATAATATTTGAAAAATGTTTTCTCCAGCTGCAGCTAAGGAAGGCATCATGATGACAGATTGGGTCCATAAATACTTCAATAACTTCCTTAATTTTAGGAGTTTTTTTTTTTTTTTTTGACTATTTTGTACAACTTAATTTTGCCTTGGCCAAAGATTGCCGAAGTCGTATCACACCCACTAGACGCATGGATGAAAAGAATATTGCTGGGGTCAAACTTAAAAGATTTAGTGGGGGAAAAAACAAATCACAAGCATTCCCTCTTCCAGGTTTTAAAAAGAACAAGTTGCTGAAAGGCTGTCCTAAAGCTGTCATCAGTTCTCTTGCTCACTATAACAACCTTTTCAATTTCTTTTGCCTTTGAAAGAGCAGTAAGTGAGTGAGTCGGCATCATCTTGAGTCTGCCTGACTTCAATACCACACTCTTCGAAATATGTCTCAAGAAGTAGAATAAGACAATTCTTTTTGTTATAATTTGCTAGAAATCTTTCTTCAGGAATTTAGTTAACATGATAGGTTCAACCATTACTTCAAGGGAAGAGATTGATTGCTCATTGATATAGCGTTTGTGACAGGCAGTGTGAATTGCCACTTCTTTTAAGAACTTCAAAAAACGCTGATGTTCTTTATTTTGTCGTTTTGCGCTGCATCTTTGAAGATTTTCTGTTCCCTTCTCCTTCACAATCTTTATTTCGCATTCATGCAAACTGATTTCAAACAAAATAATGATAATAATTAAAAAAAAACCACCTTGGTCAGGCGTAATCATTTCTAGGAAAAAAATTGTAATTCAGAACACACAAATTGATAAAACATACTCTCGCGCAAACCCTGAAGTGACCAACATGAGTAGCTATTGAGTCGATTCATCTCATTTGGAGAAAAAAAGGGGGGATGGAATGGGGGTGTTTTGTTTAAACTAAAGGGAACGGAGGCATTTACCCTCAGCTGTGAAAGACAAATGATTTCCAAGGTCAGACTGCCGGCGTTTCTCCTTTTTTCCTCCGTTATCCGATGCGCTTTCACGCACTTCGCTGAAGGGGTTCAGAAAAAGTGTGACTTTCAAGAAGCTGTAACTCGCTTGCTTTTCATGCTACAAAAATGTTGTAATGACAAAAGTTGAAGGAAATTTAATCCTCTTTAACATTTGAATTGGAAGTTTTTTTGTAATTTTAACCATTTTTGAGATATTTTGAAAATACTACAAAAAGTCAAAAATTTTTGGGGGGTTTCGGCCCCCAAAAGTTCTTCCGAGGTCTTTCGTGTTGGATAACTTGGTTTTTTCATATTGGCACTAGTATACACAAATTTAAAAAATAAAATCTTTGACCCCATTTTTTGTAAGGCAAGCCCGTTTTTTTCTACCTATTGACTGGACTAAATCTGTTTAGCACAGGAAAAAAATACACTACCTCTATTCCTTTTCGTTTTCTGCCCCACTTGCAACTGAAGCAAAGTTGTTGTCATAAGAAATCTGTAGCTTCTTTTTTCTTTTAAATTTAAAATAGTTTTTCTTTCAAAGTTAGAATTGGACTGTAAAAATCTACATTCAAGTTCTAAAATATCAGAGGTTGGAAAGCACAAATGAAGTGAGTTAAATAATTTTTAATTGTTCTGGAGTCCTTCAAAATAATTAGATAAGTCTTTGAAAATCCTAAGCAAAGTGGGCTCCAATTTTATTTCTTATCAAGTGTATACATTACAAATTGTTCAAATGGGCGGTATTTTACTCACTTGTTACCTATTTGCTAAAACTACACCATTTACATATTTAAATGCGTTTTTTTCTATTGATCATTTTGAATTTAAAATTCATTGATGTATTTGTCTGTGGGTTGGAGGGGCAATTAAAAACTAATTGTACCGAAACCCAATGTGAGAGATTAACAATGATTTGTCTTTTCTCTTCCTGTGCTCTTTCTTTCTGTCATCTGCTATCATTGATTTGTTGAATCAAAAACAATTTTTACTGTATGTTATCTTAATTTTTGAAAGAGTATATAACTTTTAAAAGGTTTAATTTGCCTCTTTCTGTCCTGATATTTTTGTAGTTCCAACTACATCTTATACGATTTCAAAATGTAGAATTTCGTGTCTATTTTTCAAAATTCCCCTTTGGTACCCCGACAATTGGGAATATTCTGTACTCCGCTTAAAGGGGAGTCCTTGGTCACCCTCTTGATATCATTCCCCATCTTAAGATCAATCCAAATAGGACATTGTGGGAAACTCATTAAAACACGATCAACAAAGTAAAATTACAGTAGACCCTCACTTTACGCGGTTTAAGATTTGACACCTTTGTATTATTTAACCCGGATGAGTTTCGGTTTTACGCAGATGCGCTAATGCAAACAGATAACATTTTCCTCTGTTTCAAAATCCAAACTCCTAAAGATTGCAGAATACATGTAATAAACTGCATTTTGGCGTGCTAATAACCGAACTTGGGTCCCTGGAGACATTTTGTGTGATTGGTTCCAGAGCTCTTTCCAGAAGTAAAGTTATTAATCTCACACAGTTCAGAACTCACTGGAAGAAGAGCTTTTAGGAGTGAAAGGAGGCCAAAACCAAGGAGGATGCCGACTTCGGTGGCACACAACCAAAAATGTTCACATTGAAAATTTTGAGCCATTCCTAGACAATAGAAATTATCTTTCTGATTTGTTAGTGCAGGAAGATTCTATCATGGAAATGATGTAAGTGACCATGGATGCGTTAATGCTCTGCAAAGAATTACAGAGAAAAATTTGTAATGACTGTCAAAAGACTATAATAGTCAGCTCTTCTTTATAAACAGAACACGAAATTAGTTTATATTTACTTTATGCATGTTGTGCATAAAAATCGCTATAAGTACACATTAAACTTATTATGCAATTAGTCATCACTAGAATGAAGTATTTTGTTATCTACGGAACCAAACCCCTATTGTAACACTAGTATTAGGTCTCAATTTACGCGGTTTCGATTTATGCAGCATTTCCGTGCAATGTAACCTCCACATAAAACGAAGGTCTACTGTATTGCTGTATATATCAGAGGAAAGAGATAAGCATAGTAAAGGGAAAAAACTAAAAAATGCTTCTTATAGCACCGAGAGAAACATTGTTCAAAATACAAAGGGGCCCCCATACCTGGAATAGCTTAGAGCCCTGTTAAGTCTGAATCTGGCCCTGGCTATGGAGTTAGGGGGTCGGAGTCCGACTAATTTTCAGCATGTTTGCCTTAAATTTCAATGTAGGTTCTAATGTTAAGTTTTCTTGAACTGTTCAAAATTGAACGCAAATTGTTCAAATCAAAAAACAAAATATGAGAATGAGGTGTCCTCTCCAAGATCTTCGAAACAAAAAAAAATGTTTAAATTGGACTATTCACTCAAAAGTTATAAGGGAGGACAGACATTTTCCCCCATCTCAATACTCTACTTTTTAATTTTTTGATATTCATTGAATTATTCATTTATTTTTGACCTTTTTTTTTGTTTTGTTTTTTGCAATATTTTTTTCAGGTGCATTCAGCCTTCTTTCATGTTTTCTTCTTCTTTCTCTGACTTTTTCTGGGAAAGTAGGCTAAAAAAATTAGTACACATGTTTCACATAAAATTTTTGATGTACATTTTATTTGTTTTGTTAATTTTTCCTTCTTTTTTACAGCGATTCCCATGGGGTGATGGTAACCACAGTCTGTTCCATAACCCAAAAGTTAATCCACTACCAGAGGGTTATGAGGATTGAATTATCTTACATAATTTTCTAGTGAACTGCAGATTTCTCACTTACTGAATATTTCTGAATGTATAGTATGATTCAATAAAATGTTAAACAAAAGTTATCTTGTAAATTAAAAAGGATTTTTCCTGTATAAATTTTACATTCATTCATATTGTGAGTTCATATTTGTGTAATTAGCTATTTCACTGCTTGTTTTCCCATATGGAATCAATCAACCACCAATCCCGAGTCTATAGCAATTCTATGTTAAATGATTGGAAATATCATTTGTAATTATTTTTAGCATACAATTTGCTAATATTTGTTTTTCTGCCCAATTTTTATATAGTTCTAGTTCAGGGAGCCTAGAATATTATTTGTGTTCTTTTGAAGAAGAAAAATTTTAACTGAGCAATACATGATGCAAAACATAGTTTTAAAACTAGTCTTTTCCAGTGTTAGTAGTTAGTGTTTAGTAACTGACACCGGAAAAGTAGAAGTTTAAAACTAAACTTCTACTTTTCTAGTGCTACAAGGGTCCCATTCCCACTCATTAAAAAATTGAGTCCTTGAATTTCATTGTAGAGGCGCACAAAACTTCCTCGGCATTTTTTCGAAATTGGAACTCCAAAAACGCAATTGTAGATTGTGCAGTTCTGGGAGTACAGTCTTGGATGACTCTTAATGATAGGGAGGATGTAGCAATGGAGATGCTTTCCTTGAAGTTTACCAAAATTGAAGTCTCATAGCCAAAAAAGATGGGTCCCCCCTGACAAATATTTTTTGAAATCCTCAAAATGGGTTCATCTATTCGCTATTCAGCACTTCTCGAAATTCAGAATTCGAGAATTTTCACGAATCTAATGCTTATTTCTGTACATATCAGATATAGAAGAAAATAAAAATGATTTAAGGAAAAAAGTGCCTTAAGCACAGACTTCTACTTTCATCAGCGGAATTCAACATCATTGAAAGATTTATAACTATCATCTAGTGTCTAATGATGAATTGAAAGAACAGTCAATTTAAAAATAATTGATGGGAGAAAGTGAAATGGAAAATTCTACAGAAACTTAAGCTAGTTTATGAAAAAAATATATTGATTTTTGAGTGAAGGGCTAAAAAATGTTATTCAAAAACTTCAAAACTAGTACTTAACGATTGTCTTGGTGCAAATTTGCAAATGAATCCATGAAAGGCTGGAGCATAGTGGTCAATCTTACAAACATTAAAAATGGAGGGGGGCGGGTGTATAACCTTTTTTATTTTAGCCATTTTTGACCTCTCTCTCTTATTGCTGTCACACATATTTTTCATACAGAATTGTGCTACTTCCAGAAAATTTGTAATAAATTAAAAAATCAAATTGTCTGATCTTGATTTGCAACGGACAATGACTCCATCCCATATCTGAAGTTCCCTTTCTTGAAAAAAAGACTAGGCTATTAAAGTTAAATTTTAGAAAGAGAAAATCAAAAAAGTATTATTTAAGAATCTACTTCTGTTGAAGTTTAAATATTTTTTCATTCTTGGAATACCCCCTTCCCCCCCCCCCCCCACACACACACCAAATGGCCCATCTTTCACCATAATGCATAATGCTCCCCTGTGGTCTCCTCTGGTCCTCATTCTCCCTTTACCCCCATAATAAACTTTTTGCATCTGTTTTGAATAACGGAAAGACATCAGTTTCTCTTACAACATATTGGTAAAGACTTCTACGATTATAGTTTCTCTGTTTTCTACCAAATTTCATACTTTCTGCTAATGATAATCCATTCTACGGAAAATTACAATCTGTGTATATACCGTGTATTAATTGTACTAGAAAGAAGCATATAATAGCAGTATCTCCAGAATACTGTTTTATTTTTTAGCATATTGAAAAGAATAAAAGGACTTCAATGTTTCATAATACGTAGTCCAAAAAATGTTTGTTAAGGACACCAGTGATGTAGTTGGGGGAACAGCATCACTGTACTTTTTATTTTTGACTGGGACTAAACCACTGAAGACAACCAGTGCTGTTAGACGTAAGTTTTAAAATGTGAGAATTTCAAAGTTAATAAAAATATATTTTTCGATGAGGAAAATAATTAAAATGTTGTGTTTTCAAGCAAAATTCAGAAATTTTGGTCCTTGATAATGTATCTTAAGTCCTTAATCAAGTATAAAATTTTTTTTAATTCTAAGGACTATTTCTATAAGCTTGAATCACACTAAAAAGTATGAAATAAACCAAGTATATAATTTCTTGATTGCAACACCCAAAAGTTGTTACAAAAGTCGATATATGTATGTTAATTCTCAAGAAGCCAATAAAATTAAAGTCAAAAATTTGGGAGAACAAATAGGCAGTGTACGAAAAGCTTTTATTATACCGCCTGTATTTCTTCTCTCAAACTTTTAATTTTATTGGCTGCTTTAGAATTAACATAAACATATATATTTTTAGATCAACTTCAATTTTTGGGTTTTGCAATCAAGAAATCATATACTTAGCTTATTTCATATATTTTAGTGCAATTCAAGCTTATAAAAATAGTCTTTAGAATTAAAAAAGTTTTTATATTTTATTTTAAAAGTTTTTCCGCTTTAAAATTAATTTCAGGTGAAATTTTTTGAAGGTTAAAACTGTTCTTGTTATCTATTCTTATTACAGGGGTGGAAAATCTGCTCCAATTTTCAATTTCTGATACAAAACGGCCAAATTTGCGATTTTTGCGCCAAAAATGCGTTTTTATTGTCCAAATCATTTACTACAAGAAAAAATATCTGTTGTATTCCTTTTTTTTTTTGGTTGGAAGCTAAAAAGATGCATATAAGTAAAAGAGGGGGTAAAGAATTGCTTAAATTTGCCGAAAATTGCGTGCTGTGCTTTACGTGATGAACGTCACGTGCCAAAAATCAACTCCGGGGGTCTTTATGGGGCTGAGATTAAGAGGGGTGAAAAACCCCAACTTGTTCTGTCGTGTAAACTTGTTCTTGGTCGCTTTTATTTCCTTTCGTCTTTGGCAGTGGATTTGCTTCTGTTGGCTGCTGACGTTTGGTTTCCTTGGCGGGGCGGGACGCTACAGCGTCCCGTGATTTTCTTTGACATACTGAATGCAGTGAAACCTCTCCGAGTGGCCACCTCTCTGTTCCGTAAAAATATGGCCACAGAGGGGATAGCCGCTTACAGTGGCTCCCAAAAGTCTTCGTACACCTGCGACTTTCAACGAAATAGGCCCCAATCCATTGGTTAGAATTAATATTTCGGAATAGGTATTTAATTATAAGATCTATGATTAATTTTTAACAAAACTACATGAAAAGTTTTTAAAAAATATTAAAACTTAATTTTTAAAAAATCAAAAACTAAAAAGTGCCGGAAATTCTATGTCACAAAAGTCTTCGTACACTTTATAAAATGTCTATTTATTATTGAATAATCTAACTTTTGATTAAGTTATTAATTAGTAGAATATCATACAATATTCATAACACCTTTTAAACGTCTGGGAATAGATTTTATTCTTTTTCTTTATTTTTTTTTGCGTAATTTCTGAGTAAGTGTTCTACCACACTTCGAGTCTTACTGTTTCTAGCTCTATTTTCGTTTTAAAGACGTATTTTCGTAATCTAGCCTATAGATATCTCTAAATACGTTACATTAAGTTCAAATATGGAGATTGAGGGTTTTTTTTCTGAATTTTAGGACGATTTTTGAGGCACTAGACGCAAACGTTGAAAACAGAGTGCTTCATATCGTTATGTTGATAAAAAACAAAGTTGTTTCCAATAACCAAATTTTTGGTTAAGAGTTCAAAATTGGTTTTTAAAATATTTAAAGGAACAGTATGATTCATTATTTCATCAAAAAATTCCAAACTACCAAGTCCTGATGTTGTTATGCACCCTCACACTAGAACACCTCCACCGTCGTGATTAACTGATTCAACTAAGTTCTTAAGATTAATTTCCTAATTTTTTCTTCTACTTACAATTATGCAACAATTTAACCAAAAATGTTAAATTCATTTTTATCTGTAAACAAGACGTAATTCTAAAATGTTTTTAGCTTATTTATCCTCGATTTTGCGACGAAAAGCGTAAGCTTTGTGTTTTTCGTGCGAACAAGAAAATTTCTGCGGGAAGAGGCCCCATTTAATCCAGCTAATCAGAGAACTTGGCGAAAAATTTTAGGTGAAAATTAAATGTAAAATATTTAATTTAACTCTGTAAAAACTTTTACAGCACTCAAATGTGTATTTTTTATAATTTTTTCAACTTTAAATCTCTAATCACGTTTTGTCAACTTTGCCGGTTGACCTTTTCTTACCTTGTTTTCGGTCCGATTCCTTTGTTTAAAGCATTTTATCAAGCAATCTACTATACAAACAAGTAAATTAACTAATTTAGAGTCATTTCAAACCAATTTACCGCAACTGCGGGAAACAAATTCGAATTTTGAATGGTGTTTGCGGTTTTTTACGAATACCAGCGATTTTGTAGCAATAAGCACAATATTAAGAAATAAATAAACAAAAAATTAAAGCCAAATGACTTATAAGGGTCAACACAATGCAAAAATAATAATAAAACGGCATATGATAATTTTAATCATGAATTTATTCGAAAATATTTGAGTGTACGATGACTTTTGTGGCGTGTTATTTCTCTGTCTCTTCGTTTTCTGACCCATTTCAAAAAAGTAGATCCGTTAATATTTTGAAAAAACCAATGGGTTGTATTTAGAATGACATAGGAATGATGTGAAAAAATATTGGACTCCGTATTCGAATTCAGTTTCGAGTTATTTTGGTTTTACTAAAAAATTTCAAAGTGTACGAACACTTTTGGGAGCCACTGTATATGGGTTTTCATTACTATTGACATAATTCAACATTTTTTAACGAGTTAAAAAAAAAAATTCTGAAATTTTGAATTCAAATTATGTTTTTCGCAATCACGAACTGAGACAGGACCCTACTCATTGGATTTATTGTTTCTAGAAACGGCTCCTGTCCCCCTCCAAGTCTGCCTCTCCTCCTGGGCGGTTACTTGTGCATAGTTGTGTGTGCTTAGACCTGTGTGTATGCACGTAGGCATGTGTGATTGTATGTGTGTATGTGCGTGAACGTGCATGTGTGTAGGACATGGACGCCTCCGACCAGGAGAAGCGGATAGCTCAAAACCGGGGCCGCCGCGCCGCGCCGCCAGCAGAATGCGGTGGTGCTGCAAAGGCTTCTGGTCCAAGTTGAAAAAGGCACGGACACCAAAAACGGTCAAATGAGAACAATAAGCAATCATGATTGCTCAATAAAGAAAAGAAAATGTTTTATTCCATGATTTCTCTTTTGTTGTAAAAATGATTCAATTATATTTGTTTACAATTTTACAGAAATTTATTTCTTTTTCAAATTTATTTTAACTTTTTAAAGCAAATCCCGAATTGAGTCATCAGCTATGGCTTTCGAATAAGCGATGATATCAAAGCTTTTCTTCGAAGTTTGCTGCGTTGAAAAATTTAATTTTATTTATCACAACTAATATTAGAACTTCATCATCTAAATCAAAAATACTGCTAGTCATTTTTTTTTTAATCATCAATCAATGAGTAAAAAAATTATCAATGAGTAAAAAAATGTTTCTCTAAAGCTAAAAATAATTGTTATTTCTCTGGGGGAAAAATATCAGTCCTCATAGATTACTGAAGCAGAAACACGTGCCTACATCTCAATGTCCCCCCTCCCCTCCAACACACCAATACTTGGCACCACAGAAACACATGGAAAATTCCTAGTAGTTTGCATTACAAAAAATTTCATTGACCGAAAATTCCGTGCCGTGTGAAACTGGCCTTTTACAGGGGTGGCCGGTTCGAGAGGTTTTACTGAGTTCGTTGGGGCTATTTTGCAATTTCGTAATATCGGTATTTTCGGTATAAGCTGAAAATAATAAATATGTACATTTTAATTCAAGAATTTTTTCATTTTAACTTATTAAATATCTAGTGTTATTTTAAATGTACATTTCCTTTCTGATGAAAAAAGTATCAAAATCAGTCTATTGATGAAAAAATTTGGCTTCATAAGCACGAATCAATAAAATATCAATGAATAAAAGTAGCGGAAAGGTTACAAAATCATAGTATTTCTATCCCTAGATGGTGTGATGAATTACATTTTCTTGCACCATGTTTTATTTTTCAAATATCCTTGCTTGATCACTCACTTTTCCTTTTGTAAAAGTAAATTTCAAATGCGATCAGGGACGGAAGCGGATGTAGAGGGGGGTCATGGGCTGCGACCCCTCCCAAAACCTTGTGATTGTAGGAATTTTTTTAAGAAGGAAAAAAAAATAATATGAGAAGATACCAAAATTTGACACATGTGTATTACTTTAAAAGGGATTTAGGTCTTACAAAATTGGGAGAGAAATTATATCCCTCTCCTCGAAACAGAACCATTATTTCTAAAATTTTGCTGCATCATTTATGTTTCTTGATTCCAACTTGACACACTTAGACGTTTTCTGATGATGATGACCTATTCTTCAAGTTTATGAGTCCAAGAGTCTTCAAAAAATCGTACACCAGGAGAGGACTGGAATAAATGTCCTCTCTGTTAAGTCCCGCACAATGCAAAAGGAGATGCCTGCACTATTCTACACTTAGTACAAGTCTCAAAGTACCGTACCCCTTAGTACAAGGACGATCTCTAAATGCTCAGAGTACACCTATTGCTCACAAGACCAAAGCGAGCCTAAATTTGCGTTTTTATCGCTTGAATTTCGAAACTTTTCTGGGAGAGAACCCCCTTTTCCCATACTACGAAAGGTAAGCACTGCATTTTGTATTTTTATCAATTACCCGGTTGATGCGGAATGATAGCTTTAAAATGTGTATTTTGGAGGAAGAGCTCACAAATCTTCCAACACTTTCTCTAGTACGTCCAAAAATAGCTCAAAATTTTATTTTTAGAGCCTCAATGGCAAAATATTTCCAGGAAGGGGAAATTCCAACTACCCTCAGTCTCCCTTTAAGCAAACATTGCCTAAAAGGGCATTTTTAGGCTCGACAATAGAAGAGCACCCTCACCCACCCCCTCTCCTAATTTTCCAACATATATCTATAAATATAAAAATGGAGTTTGGTAAATTTGTTCCCTAAGATCTCAGAAACTACCCGGCAGATTTGGCTGAAACTTTCACCGTTTGTTCATTTTGTTACTGGGAAGGTTTATAGACCAGTTCGAAAAAAATCCGATTGATAGTTCCTTTTTTATTCCAAATTTAGTCCTAATTTCGCATAAATACCCCAATTTGGGGGTGGAAAAAAACGTGCACATATTAACATTATGTGTCCATCGAAAGCGCTAATTTTTCTGCTGAAGGTAGCAACTGTTCGAAGTTTCTAAGTTGTATAAAAAACGAGTTATGAGCTTTTTTTGTTCCCTGTTCGAAGGCTTTCATCAATTCAATTCATTGTTTAGTGTATCATCTCAACTCCCAGTCGATAGCTAGAATTGTTGTATTGTTGAATATTTTTGCGTTTCGTCTGACTTTTTGAGGCTTTTCTCAAGTCAAACCGCAAAGTAACGTTTTTCCACAAGATTGGCTAAAAATAAATGGATTTGACTGATCATTTTCCATTTAAACGGAACTTAAATGTAATTAACAGTTTTTTTAATTATTATTTATGCGGATTGGACACTTACTCACTATCTAATCAACCAGCAGAAATATCGCCAAAATTTTTGCAGAAAGATTTCAGTAGCTGATGCATTTGGTAGTTTTTTCAACTGTCTCTGTTTTTGAAGCCAAAGGCTACGTAATAATGTTTCGCAGCTTACACCATGTTAACAAAATATCGCCAAACAAAGAATCTTTTTAAAAAACTTTTTTTTACTGTGTAAAATAATCCAGCAACTAAATTAGGCAAATCCATAAAGAGCAAAAAAACTTCCATAAATTTTTAGTTTTGCACAATTTCAAACAATCGCCAAATTTTACTACTTATTTCGGAAACATTTCGGATGAAACCGTTTAGCGCCATTTTATTTTGACCAAAAATATCTCAGCATCTGGTGACAATATTTCTATTATAAAAATTAGTAAGAAGGGGGATCATTGTCGAAGGTATCCCAAAATGATTCTCGCAAATTTGGTAACATTTTAAACCGCACCAAGTGCCCACAATAATTGAAAATTCCCAAAATAACTAAAGCAAGTATAGGCGAACACGGGCGGCTACATTTTTTAAAACAGTTCGTATATCAATAGCCATACAGAGAAGGTTTTAGATGTTAAAAAAAAAGGTACTAACAGATAAATCTTTTTAAACATGTCAAGTTTAATTTCATATTTTGGAAATTCTTCGAATTTGTGTATGCTTAAATGTCGTGCTTTCGTTTCTAAATGAATACTATTTTGTTCTTTATACTTATTGCTATTTTAATTTTATGAGCAAGGAAGAAGCTCGATTTTTAATCACGTCAAAAAGGTTTGTTTTGAATTCTTTCGCTTAAAACAGAAAGCAAGGGCAAGTAACGATTGTTTCTCATAATTATTACTGACCCAGGCAACGCCGGGTATTTTTGCTAGTAATATATATAATTATTTCGGTTTCTAAGCTTCGTTTTCAGAAAGTATGTTGGGTTCAGCGCCCGAATCCTGACCTTTCTTCTTACACCATAAAAAATAGCCTAAATTGAGTTTTTAGGATCCGAATTTTCAAAAAACAGTCGGAAATTTCCATTTCGAAACATTTTTGAGGGAGGTTCCGTAACCCATCCCCCCACCTTGCGTTTCTAAAAAAAGCCGAAAAGGAAGTTTGAAAACTTCATTTTAATAAAATTTCTGGGGAGTTTGTTAAACATTTCGGATGGTCCTTCCCAAATAAATGATTGACCAGATCCGCCACTGATTAGGAAGGTATTTGTGCTATGAATAATTTATTCCAACCTTGAACAGCAGCATTATTTTATAATATTTTTCTTTTCTTTTTTTTAATATTCAACTCAACTCGAGTGCATTTTCAGACTTTTTATAACAAATTCTAATTTGCTGTTGCCAGTGTTGGCGTTCTTTCTTGTCTCGCTATTTAGCTGTACACTTGGCGACATAATACTTGGCAATTACATTACAGTTGACCCTCGATAACTCGAATCTTTCTTCTTCTCGAAGTTTAATTCGGTCCCAAAATAATTTAGTGTTTTCAATACAAAGTTTTCTGTGTGTCTCAAATACACTCCTTTTAAGTCGGAAGTTTTTACGAGAGCTTCGTTTCCATTTTATGCACAAAAATGCCAGCCGAATTAAGGAAAAAAGCCCCCCCCCCCTAACACATTATTTGCTTTTTTGCTTATGTAAACTACGGTTCGAGTAATTACTGTTAATTAAGCAACCATAAAGCATGTTAAATAGTACTTATTTCAGAACAATAGAGCCAATGTTGTGAAGCGTAATTTTCATGCTGCTAAGATGCGGTTGTTTGATGTTTCGTATATGTTACACGTCTTCATTGAAATAATTCGACTAGAAAATGGTGGAGAAACAGAAGCCGTAAAGAAACAAGAGTTGTTTCTTGTTGGCATTTTTATGGCATCTACAAAAAGTTAGAAACCTGTTGGAACATTAAGATTGATAAAAGAAAAAGCGTTCTGACAATTTCTAATCCTATTTTAGAGGATTTACTTCAAACTCTTTGTCACGCCTCTAACGATCATCTCTTTACAAATTCTATTTTTTTTCCTTAAAAATGTTCCCGAAACTTTTGACTTGGAATTTGATTTATGATTTTAACTTTTTATTTTATAAGTTTCTTTTTGCGCCTCATTCGTTACGTTCAAAAGATGAATTGATTGTTTGCTTTTCAGTACAATTTACAATAATACGAGGCTTGTTTTTAAAGTAAGGTCCGTTTAGAAATAAAAAAAGAACGAGTATAGATAGAGCAAAGACATTTATTGCACAAAAATCTACCACCCTCACGCCATATTTTGACATTGCTCCAGTGATTTTCCAAGCATTTTTCATAGCGTCTTACAGGTTTTTGTATACCTATTCGTACAAATTTGCCGCCTGTGTAGACGACGATGAGAACTCTTACAGGGCTTTGGCTGGGGCGTTTTTGAACATCCTCTGGGGGTCTGCCCCCACCTCGCTCGCAGCAACTTTCATTTGTTTCGGCATCTAAAGTCTTTCCTCGGTGGTATGTGGCACAACAGCAATAATGAGCTCAGAGAACATGTACCCAATGGTTGACTACACAGGCGACAATTTTCTACGAATAGGTATACAAAAACCTGTACCACGCTATGACTAATGCTTGGAAAATCACGGGAGCAGCATAGGCGTCGGAGCCGGGGGAACTGGGGGAGCTTGAGCTCCCCCTGGAATATTTCAGACCGGCTCAGCTCCCCCGGAAAAATTCTCGCACAGCAGCTTTCTGTCATACATTGTTTACCTCAAACCTGATTTCAAAACTGTGATCTGCCTTTTCTAAGAATTTCCACCCAATAAGCAACAAAAACAAGGGACAGACGGAGTGGTCAGTGCACTTGAGTCCATCTTCACCATTTTTCTCACTGTTTACCCACCTCTTGATTCCCGGAAGAAGATTAACAGAATTTTAGACAAGCTATCCTACCGGCTGCGGAAAAGTGGGCTTTGCCCCGCGGCCTGCAAAAATCAGTACCAGTATCGATAGGGGTTTGCTCCCCACCTTGAGCCCGTGTTTCGAGAGCGGCATCGCAGTTTAGTTCACATTCTTATTAGTTTTGCCTCGCATACCGTTTTTTTGTCGCGTGATCACAAAAAGAATAGTGAGTCAGTTTTGCATTTAAATATGAATAATATGGAAGGTGATACAGACATAACTATAAAAAAGGTTACTAAGGTAAGCAATTTGTTCAAATCAAATGATTTCAACTTTCCAGAAACTTATCTCGTTTTAAAATATCTGACTTCTTAGGCACAATGTAAAGAATTTCCAGCGGAGTCCTTTGAAACTGGTTGATTAAAATAAACTAGCAAAATTTTACGTGAAAGTTAAACTAAAAGATCAAGTGGTATTGTTCTTTATTCATTGCAATTACCTACATTAAAAATAAATAAATAAATAAATAGAAAGAACTCGGGGAGGGGGGGGATCCCCATTTACAAACAAATTTATTTATTTATTTTTCACTCCGTCGTTTATTTCTCTGTTTGATCATTTTCACTCCTTCATAAAAAGTTAAGTCCCGAGCAAAGAAAATTCTTTAAAGATTTCCCAAAAGTCTAATTATGTAGTTACAAAACAATAAACAGTCCTAAACTAATTCTCAAGGGATCATGAACGTACATATATTTCGGGTTTAAATTCTATGTTTCGATCAAAAGGTACTAGAGTAAGAGCCCATGGGTGCCAGACATACGTCATAGTATAAAGGCCCAAAATTTTACTGCGTAAGCGCACTGGAGCAGGTATGAAGGGTTCGCTATTAGTTAAGCTGACTCGCGCTGGCTTTGACGGGCAAGAGGTAGCAAAGGCGCGAAAAAATGGTGAACAAAAACATCATAGTATAACGCGTGATTTTTTAATATTTTATTAGGGGTACTATTACGAGTTAAACTTTACAAAGCCAGACACTTAGCACGCTGGCTTTGCGCAGCCAGACACTTCAAAGCAGGGAAAAAATGGTGCACAAAAACATCATAGTATAAAGCGCGATTTTTTTATATTTTGTAAGGGGTGCTACTAGGAGTTACGCCTTACAATGCCAGACACTTCGCACGCTGGCCTTGCGCAGCCAGACACTTCAAAGTTGGGAAAAATCGTGTCCAAAAACATCATAGTATAAAGCGTGATTTTTTTATATTTTGTAAGGGGTGCTACTAGTAGTTACGCCTTACAATGCCAGACACTTCGCTTGCTGGCCTTGCGCAGCCAGACACTTCAAAGTTGGGAAAAATCGTGTCCAAAAACATCATAGTATAAAGCGTGATTTTTTTATATTTTGTAAGGGGTGCTACTAGGAGTTACGTCTTACAATGCCAGACACTTCGCACGCTGGCCTTGCGCAGCCAGACACTTCAAAGTTGGGAAAAATCGTGTCCAAAAACATCATAGTATAAAGCGTGATTTTTTTATATTTTGTAAGGGGTGCTACTAGGAGTTACGCCTTACAATGCCAGACACTTCGCACGCTGGCCTTGCGCAGCCAGACACTTCAAAGTTGGGAAAAATCGTGTCCAAAAACATCATAGTATAAAGCGTGATTTTTTAATATTTTGTAAGGGGTGCTACTAGGAGTTACGTCTTACAATGCCAGACACTTCGCACGCTGGCCTTGCGCAGCCAGACACTTCAAAGTTGGGAAAAATCGTGTCCAAAAACATCATAGTATAAAGCGTGATTTTTTTATATTTTGTAAGGGGTGCTACTAGGAGTTACGCCTTACAATGCCAGACACTTCGCGCGCTGGCCTTGCGCAGCCAGACACTTCAAAGTTGGGGAAAATGGTGTCCAAAAACATCATAGTATAAAGCGTGATTTTTTTATAGTTTGTAAATGGTGCTATTAGGAGCTTAATTCAGTTAATTAAATAGCGCAAAAAAACCACTCCTTGTTTCCCGTAGTGTGCAAGAAGTAGCGTTTGCCAAAAAAAAAAAAAACCCTCAATATTTTAATTAAATTAATTGCGCAAACAGGGGCGTAGCTAAGGGGGGGGTTTTGGGGACAAAACCCCCCCCCCCGAAACGTTAGTCTCAAAAAAAAAAGAGAAAAAGAAGAGAGAAGAGAAAGTAAAAAAAAAAAGAAAAGGAAAAAATTCCAAGCGATTATATAATATATATATATATATATATATATATATATATATATATATATATATATATATATATATATATATATATATATATATATATATATATATATATATATATATATATATATATATATATATATATATATATAAAAGAAGTAACCCCCCCCCCCCCCCGAAAGTCGGGTCTAGCTACGCCACTGTACGCAAATATGTAACGTAAAATGATACAGCGAAACGTCCGGCGGGGGAGGGATGATTCAAAAAAGAAAGCATTCCTAAGTTAAAAAAAGTAAATAAAAAAGCAAGTGCTACCGTTAGCAAAAGCAAAAACAAAAGAAAAAAAAGAAACGTTGCAGCGAATTAGATTCAATTACTCAATATCGAATCGAAATCTAGGCAGGACGTCACAGCAATTGGAAGGAACCTTTTCGCACTATTATGACGTCACAGCTAGGTTGTAAAAGGAAGAAAGTTTATTCCCCGTGGGCCATTGCTGGAAGATACGATGTGTTTTAAAAAATTGTAAAAAATGAGCAATTGCATATTTTTGGAAAAAAAAATTCTTAAGAAGGTGAAATGTTTTTACTACTACATATTAAATTTTCTGAAAGAAATCTCGCATCTTTTGTGGGATGGGTTTAGAAAGATTTAAATGCAAAAAAAAGCGAAAAATATTTCATAAAAATACATAAAGTTGCTCACTTTTTTCCCAACTTTGAAGTGTCTGGCTGCGCAAGGCCAGCGTGCGAAGTGTCTGGCATTGTAAGGCGTAACTCCTAGTAGCACCCCTTACAAAATATAAAAAAATCGCGCTTTATACTATGATGTTTTTGGATACGATTTTTCCCAACTTTGAAGTGTCTGGCTGCGCAAGGCCAGCGTGCGAAGTGTCTGGCAATGTAAGGCGTAACTCCTAGTAGCACCCCTTACAAAATATAAAAAAATCACGCTTTATACTATGATGTTTTTGGACACGATTTTTCCCAACTTTGAAGTGTCTGGCTGCGCAAGGCCAGCGTGCGAAGTGTCTGGCATTGTAAGGCATAACTCCTAGTAGCACCCCTTACAAAATATAAAAAAATCACGCTTTATACTATGATGTTTTTGGACACGATTTTTCCCAACTTTGAAGTGTCTGGCTGTGCAAGGCCAGCGTGCGAAGTGTCTGGCATTGTAAGGCGTAACTCCTAGTAGCACCCCTTACAATATATAAAAAAAATCACGCTTTATACTATGATGTTTTTGTGAACCATTTTCTCCCTGCTTTGAAGTGTCTGGCTGCGCAAAGCCAGCGTGCTAAGTGTCTGGCTTTGTAAGGTTTAACTCGTAATAGTAGCCCTAATAAAATATTAAAAAATCACGCGTTATACTATGATGTTTTTGTTCACCATTTTTTCGCGCCTTTGCTACCTCTTGCCCGCCAAAGCCAGCGCGAGTCAGCTTAACTAATAGCGAACCCTTCATACCTGCTCCAGTGCGCTTACGCAGGAAAATTTTGGGCCTTTATACTATGACGTATGTCTGGCTATCATGGGCTCTTGGACTATACCATCAGATCGTAAAAATGTCATTGTTCTATGATCTATCGAAACCGAAAGTAATCTGTTGCCAGATAGAGAACCCGTAGAGGTCCGAAATAGATATTATTCAACGAATTTTTTATTTATTTTTAATGGGAAATATTATCAAAAGAAACAACATAAATCAGCGGCGTACTCAGAAATTAATTTTGGGGGCACAAATTATTGCTGTGATAAAAAACGCAATTTTTAGAACTCTCCCACGGTAAAAAATTAAAAAAAAAAAAAATGTGCTAGTTACTTTATTTCATTTTAAACCGTCAGGGATAGATTTTTTCATGAAGTTATAAAACTGCGAAGATAAATATCATTCAAACAATACTAAAGGAACAAAAATTCACATAAATCAAAATCGGTGAAATTTTCATTATTATAATATTCTTAAAATCTTTCAATGGTTATAAAAACAGTTACTGTGTAAAAATCTGTTTTGAAAGGTGCGAGTTTATTGAAATAAAAAATTTTGAACCTAATACTTCACGAAGTTAGAATTTTTCATATTTTTTGCTCTCCTAGTTTACGATTTTTTTTTGTCACTTACAGATATATTTTCATGTCAAAATTGTAACTTTTCATTTATTCGGAACTCCAGCGCTCGAATACGCTACCTTGCGGTGATTTATAAAACTGCGAATGCACCTAAAACTTTGCCACGTTGCGTTCCATGTGTTTCTGTTGACGTAAACACAGGCAGTTTGTTCTGAGTATTTATTAACGCAATCGATGTGTCTTAGTTTGCTTTCTGCTACAGAAATTAATTCGTCCCTTAGTAGTATTCTCGAGCTCCTCAAAATAATGTTAGTTTTCATTATTTCCTTAATAATTGGTAAAAGCGAAAATACTGGATTAAGAAACTTGGATAACGTTATACAAGGTAAAATTTTTTATTGTTTTGTATGAATTTGTAAGAATATGGGGGT
This sequence comes from Uloborus diversus, assembly GCF_026930045.1. Classification (NCBI taxonomy): domain Eukaryota; kingdom Metazoa; phylum Arthropoda; class Arachnida; order Araneae; family Uloboridae; genus Uloborus; species Uloborus diversus. The sequence goes on along the minus strand of NC_072734.1, from coordinate 116,785,659 downwards.
TTTTTTAATCTTAAATTAATTAAACTTACCATATTTTACAGCAGCATTTAGTTGGAATGGACAGTATGCAAAATATTTTCTTGAATATATTATCGTAGAACAAAATGAATAACCGAGAAAGAATTTACTTTATTCCTTTTATTCTCAGCTGAAAGGTTTCGCCAAATTTGTTTAGGGTTATAATTCTATAGTATAGTGCGAGCAGAGTAGCCTTGGCGAGATTTCGCGTTTTTAGTTAAACCATTTTTAATTTTTATCATGAGTGGAATAAAATGGTAGTAAGATTACAGAATTCGATAAGTGAAAAGAAATAATGGTCAATCAACTGAAAAGAAAACTACCACCATATATACGTGAGAATTTTGTTGATGATTTGCATAACATGACAATTAAATCGTAACTCAGAAATTAGAAAATTCGAAACAGAAAATTTTTAAATTAACCGATTCGGGAATTCGAGAGAAATAACTCAGCCAACAAATGCAAAACAATAAGCGCTAGCCAAGCAAGGCAAAGAAGTATCATCTTCTTTCGATAACAATTTGTAATGTCATATTGAATTTTCTAGCATTAATTGTTATTCTTGTCAGGCCACAATAATTATTTAGTTTTATCAAGAATTGATAAATATCGAATTCAACATCGTGGAAATAGCTGCTTAGAACTACGAACTACGTAGTTTGCATTAATCTTTGACGTTTAGTAATGCTTCTTGAATTCTCATTTCTTTCTACGTGGGCCAGAATATCCACAAGACTTTGAAAATTAATTTAAAAAGAATAAAGCGAAAAAATCATACGTACGAACAAAAATCACAAAACTTTTAGCATTTTCTTCGTTACCATGTGCGTTTGTTTTGGTTTTTAAGTCCGCCATTAGACAGTGACTTCAGTGCCCCCTATAGTTCGTTGGAGTTGCGAATTATTTTTCATTTATTAAAAAATCTCCTACAATATTTTAGTTTCTCTCAAAGACTTTTACTAAAATTTATCTGAACAATCTATATATATAATTCTCTTACGTGCCGGCAAATGAAGGGGTGAATTTCTAAACCTCTGTTGGCAACACTTCGCCGATAAATCATGTAAACAAACTTCTACGTTGTTTTGAAATCTTGAATCACAGAATACTCAACGAACTTTTTTTTTTTTTGAGATGAGTTTGAGTCGGGCTGTGGCCCATTTCAACCTTAATCAGCAAAGAAAAGCTCAAAGAAGGCAGGAAACCGTTCTTGAATCCAATTTAAGACGAGCCATTTCCAGAGTTGTATTCTCTGATTCGCTGCCGATAATTTTTAGCGGCTGGGGAATTTTCAGTCAGCAGTTCCTTCAACAGATCAGGTGCGTCACACAATGCCGGTAACCGCACCTTTCCGTCATGGCAACATTTAGTATATTTATTTGCAGTATTACGCTCTTTCTGCCAATAAAGAGCACCACAAAATTCGCATTCTTCACACATTGCTCCACAATCATGTTCATCGGCAATGTTGTTTTGAACGCGTAGGCGCTTTGAGCGTCGTCTATTCTCTGCTTCAGTACGACAGTTCAGTTCAAAATGAATAACCGAGAAAGAATTTACTTTATTCCTTTTATTCTCAGCTGAAAGGTTTCGCCAAATTTGTTTAGGGTTATAGTAGTTTTAGTATTGTGCAAGCAAAGTAGCCTTGGCGAGTTTTCGCGTTTTTAGTTAAACCATTTTTTGTTCGTGACGTGGCAAGGATTCAGAATAACAACAAGAAGGACAAACGTTTGAGAAAATATGTTTGGTGCTCTCTGAGCCTGTTTTTAGTCATGGCCAGCTCTATGTGGCATTATCAAGAACAAGATCTTTTGAAGCAGTGTCAGTTGTGGCTCCCAAACGGGACATTTTTAATTGTGTATATGAGGAAGTTTTCTCAGATTAGAATATATAAGAGTGTAAATATGTAAATATATAAGAGTGTAAATAATGTAAATACATCCCTCGGGGGAGCCTGTAACCCCTAGAGGGCGCGTCCCCAGGTGGCGGATAGGGGAATGCCTTCATTGGTTTTCCAATGGGTGGTAGAAGGGAAATAAAATACCTTCCGCGGACCAACAGGTAGAAGTGCAATCTCTCCAAAGCAATGACAGACACTTTTGTATCTATAATGGTAAAGTTGTGCACATTGCCAAGGCAGTCATCTTACATACAGCAAAGTTAAACTGTCGAAAATCTGGCTAAAGCAGACAAATTAACATTATGAACGTAATTTTCATATTGGTTAAATGGATGGTGACCTAAATGCAATTACCAACTTTAATTTTTACGGAAAATTTTAGCTAGGCTAATGTATTGGCATACAGCGAGCGAGCGAAGCGAGCATGGATCGCGAAGCGATCCACAGGGAACTGCGTAAGCAGTTCCGGGGGTTGGCGAGCGATAGCGAGCAGGGGGCGATAGCCCCCTAGTAAAATATATAACGAACACGTCATTTTAACACATTTCTAACGTTCTGTTTCTCCACCTTAATGTTTCATCCTTTTCCCTTTTTCTAGTTCTCAGAAAATAAGAGTCTTCTAAATGCTACTCTGCCGAAGTCCTCCTTTTCATTCAAACTCATTACAGAGCGCCTCAAATTTTGTTTTCAGGACTCGGTTCCCTGAAAATTTCCGAAAGAGAGTCCCTGAATACCTTGTTCTCCAATAACATGGGAAATTAAATAATATTCCGTTTTTGGAAATTCAATTTCAAAAAATTACTCGGCCCCTAACCAGGGCTTGATTACCTCATCGGCCAATTAGACCTGGGCCTAATTGACCTGGCCTAAGGGGCTCCAAATTACCGAAAAAATTATGCATAGCATTACAACTATACGAAAAAATTCCATGTATTTTTAAAAGTAATAATAAAAAAATAATGTAACGGATTCGGTGCGACTTCCACTTTCTTGAAAGGATGACACAGTTCTTGATAAAAGCACAGGAAATTTATTTACACTATGTACAGGAAATATCGTCAACAACTGCTAAATTATTCATCAGCAATTAAGCAATTATCACACAACACCGTAAACTCAACGTTTACACACGTATTTACTTCCAAATACGAAAACAACACAGCGAAATGCCTCGCAATAACAGAGCAAAAATGCTCTCAGTTCCAAATATCAATCGAAACTAACTGTTTATCCATCGCTAACGGCTTAAATACACCGAAAAGAAATCTCTCAAATATTCCAGAAAATGCTACAACGTTCAACAACTACACTTCCATTGATAAAATCAGTGAATGAAATAAGAAAAAAAGAATAGGGGTTGTATACTTTAGCCATATGTTAAGGGGTTGTATATTCATTACGGGAAACTATTTACAGGTTACGTTACTACAATAATTACTATTTACAGGATTTGTAACATTGCCCCCTTCCTAAGGACTGCACGTCCCGGGCAGTACAATCCCCAGAAAGGGTGTCGAACTTCTATCACAAGTTTACAAATATTCACATTAATTAATAACTAATAGTGCAAAGGAAACACAATAATAACAAGAAATATTACTAAACATTAAAAGCAAAAATTAATTATCTACAACTTTTATGTTATCAACCATGGTTGTTTACATAATACTCATGAACTATGGCCATAGTATGGGGCTAACCGATCATAATGTACAACCCTGGGTTTTGCATTAGGTGATTTTTGGATCCTCACTACGACGTCATTTAGTCGGTTAAGGACTTTGTAGGGTCCATCCCAATGCGACTGCAATTTGGGTGACAGACCTTTCCGTCGGATGGGATTCCATAACCAAACCTTGTCGCCTTCGTTGAATTCATGTCCAGTAGACCTTGTGTCGTATCTGGTCTTCATCTTCTCCGCCGCGATGTTGATTCGCTCTCGAGCGAAGTTATGAACGTCTTCCAACCGGGCCTGGAGATCCTGGATGTACTCCTCAGGCGATGAAGGCGCATCCGGAGGACGACCGAAGACGAGATCACAAGGTAGCCGAAGCTCTCGTCCGAAGAGCATCTGAGATGGGGCAAATCCGGTAGTCTCGTGGACAGCACTGCGGTAGGCCAGCAGGAACAAAGGTAGCTTCTTGTCCCAATCCTGTTGATTTCTGGATACCATAAGCGAGAGATTATTTAGGATTGTGCGGTTAAATCTCTCCACCATGCCGTCCGATTGTGGGTGTAGTGGTGTTGTCCTAGTTTTCTCAATTCCGAAAATTTGACATAGGCCCTTAAACACAGCAGAGATGAAATTCCTCCCTTGATCGGAATGAATCTGCAAAGGTGTTCCATATCTCGAGATCCAATGTTGGACTAGAGTCTCTGCTACGGTGGTAGCTTCTTGATCTGGAATGGGATACGCTTCGGGCCATTTGGTGAAATAGTCGATGGAAACAAGAATGTATTTGTTCCCATCAGCAGTTCTTGGTAGAGGACCCAGGATGTCGATCCCAATTCGTTCGAAAGGAGCTCCAACGTTGTACAGACGTAGCTTCCCTCTGCTTCTTTTCTTCGGTCCTTTACGAGCAGCACAGGCGTCACAAGAATGGCACCACTTCTCCACGTCATCCTTCGCCTTGCTCCAGAAGAAGCGCTCCCGAACTTTATTGAGGGTTTTCAACACACCAAAATGTCCTCCAGTCGCACTACTATGTATTTCTTTCAGAACATCTGAAATCCTTGATCGGGGAAGTAGTAACTGCCACCTAGATGTTTTGCCGTCGTCAGATTCCCATTTCCGGTGTAGCACGCCGTTCCGTAAATGGAGTGAGTTCCATAAAGCCCAGTATCTTTTTGTTGCAGGACTGAAGATGGAAACGTCCTGCCAGCTAGGGCGTCGACTGTCACTTTCCATGAACTCTAAAATTGGTTTTATGTCGGGGTCTTCAAGTTGATCTTTTCGAACTTGGTCATCACTCCATAGATCAGGTTCTGATGATGTTGGAGTCACTGTCACCTGATAGGCGGTAGGGCTAGTCGTTCCATACTGTTTCTCGATTCGGGAACAATAGTGGCAGTTCTCGGGACAGGGTCTTCTTGATAAAGCGTCAGCATTACCGTGAGATAACCCTTTTCGATGCTTGATCTCCATGTCATATTCCTGGAGCCGCTGTATCCATCTGGCTATCTGGCCTTCCGGATTTTTGAAGTTCAAAAGCCAAGTTAATGAGGCATGATCTGTCCGAAGCAGAAATTTTCGGCCGTAGAGATAATGATGGAAGTGTTCTACAGCTTTCACTATGGCCAGTAACTCCTTTCTGGTGACGCAGTAATTTCGCTCCGACTTTGATAAGCATTTGCTCCAGTAAGCGATGACATGTTCATTTCCGTCAATTTCTTGGGATAAAACAGCTCCGATGCCCTCGTGGCTCGCATCAGTGTCTAGGATGAAGGATTTTTCAGGCTGAGGATAGGCGAGGATATGCGTTGATGTTAAAGCCTCCTTCAGTCGTAGAAATGCATCTTCGCATTCTTTGGACCATTCAAACTTTTGCTTGCTCTCCGTCAGCTTATGCAAAGGTCGTGCAATGTTGGAAAAACCCTTCACAAACTTCCTGTAGTATGTGCAGAGCCCCAGGAAACTTCGCAGCTGATGGATGTTTTCGGGACGACTCCAACTCTTGACCGCGGACACCTTTTCCGGATCGGTTTGTACACCCTCAGAAGAGATGATGTGACCAAGGTAGTTCACTTCCCGGCGGAACAAATTACATTTGGACGGGCTTAACTTCAGATTGGCTTCCTTAAGCTTTTGCAGCACCTTCCTAAGATTTGCCAGATGTTCTTCGAAACTGCGTCCCACGATGATGATATCGTCTAAATAGACCAGACAGGATTCGTAGGAAAGTCCTCTTAACACTGTCTCCATAAGACGCTCGAACGTAGCTGGTGCATTGCAGAGGCCGAAGGGCATCACTTTAAACTGCCACAAGCCTTGTCCAGTTGTAAACGCTGTCTTCTCTCGGTCGTCAGGGTGTATTTCAACCTGCCAGTAGCCGCTCTTCAAGTCCAGGGTCGAAAACCACTTGTGTCCGGAAAGAGTGTCCAAGGTGTCGTCTATCCGTGGAAGAGGGTAGCTGTCTTTCTTGGTGATTTCATTCAGCCGTCGGTAATCGACACAAAATCTGGTGGAGCCATCTTTCTTTCGGACCAAGACGATGGGAGAGGCCCAAGGACTGGATGAGGGTTCGATGACATCATTCTCCTGCATCTCTTTCAGGAGGGTCTCAACCTCTTCCTTCTTGGCGAACGGTAGTCGTCTTGGATGCTGTTTAATAGGGGGGTGTTCTCCAGTGTAGATCCTATGCTGCGTTAAATTCGTACGGCCAACATCCTCCGATGTAGATGAAAACAGATGCTTGAAATCGTCCACCAATTGCTCCGCAGCAGTTCTTTGATCTTTCGACAATGGCGCACTCCCAATTAACTTCGATTTCAAGGACTCAGAAGACACAGTCTCGGGGGAATTGATTCTTCTAATGATGCAGTTTACTGGAGTACAAGTTGCCAACACTTCACCTTTCCGGATATTCCTTGGCCTTTCACTCACGTTGACGACTCGCACAGGAATTACATCTTTAGAAAGGTCCACAAGCGTAGATGCGAACAGCACTCCTTTTGGGTTATTGCTTAAGTTGGGGGATTCAATGAGTCCAAATCGAAAACTATTGCTTTCTTCAATGGAGCCAGGTATTAATGATTCTGACCTTGAGGGAATCGATAAATCTGTTTGGGCTATTATTTGATGAGCGGATTTTACATCACTTTCTGCGGGGAAAACGGCTATGTCTTCTCTCATCGAGTGCAGCTCATTTGTCTTGAAGTCGAGGTTGAAGTCATACTTCTTTAAAAAGTCCAATCCGAGAATGAAGGGGTCTGTGATAGCAGCAACGAATGCCGTATGATGGTAAGTGGCATTTCCAAACACAATTTCTAAGTTTACTTTACCTTCAATCTCGATCTTGTCACCTGTCACAGTTTGGAGGGTAACGCTGGGCGGCGTCCATAGAATGTTGAGTCCAAATTGACGAGCCACATCTGTTCTAATGATTGTAACATTGGCTCCAGTGTCAATAATCAGTTCGCAGGGAAACCCGTTTACGTATGCGTAAACAAACAGTCCATTACTGCCGCCACTCGTCGATGAAATCTGGAAAACTTTAAGATGGGGCTCATTCCAATTTGGCGACCTCCGCCCCGCGAGATTGCCATGGCTTAGTTTTCCTGGACCTGGGAGGGAGAGGTGCTCTTCCCTCTGGTTTCTTGGCGAGCTTCACAGTTTCTTCGTAAGTGACCCTCGCCGCCACATTTCCAGCACTTAAGTGATTGTCCATTTTGGTACTTGGGAGCCGAAGTCCTTTTGAGAATTCCTGCAATTTCTTTTATTTGCTTTTCCAATTCAGCAAAGCGTGACGAAACCGGATCAGGCTCATCAGTTTTTACGCCGCGGATTGAATGGCGATCCTTGCGGGTTGCTTGCTGGGCGGCCTCCAACTTCAACGCATACACAACAGCAGAATTCAGGTCTTTGACATCCGCCATCCGTAGAGCTTTCTGGATTTCCGGATCTCGAACCCCGTCGATGTAGTAGTTGAGTGCCAGGTTGTCTCGAACATCCGCAGGACAGTCGCAAAAAGCAAGATGAGACAGTCTCTCGATGTCCGCCGCAAGCTCTTGCAGGGTTTCCCCGGTTTTCTGGAAACGGGACTTCAACTGGAGTCGGCTGAAATCTTTCTGGCACTTCTCACCGAAGCGAAGCTCCAACGCAGATGTGAGGGCGGCGAAATCCAGGCGCTGGCCGTCCGGAAGGGTCTGAAGAATGTCCGCTGCGTCACCTCTCAGGGATGCTGCAAGATGGCAGGCCTTGGTAGCAGAGTCCCATCCGTTCGCTTCCGCCACTATCATGAACTGAGTTTTGTAAACCTGCCACGAAGTTTTCCCATCAAAGGTGGCAAGTTTAATGGACGGTCGAGCAACCGATGTGGGAGCGCCAAACTGTACAGAGCTGCTTTCCGCGGTCGCCAATCTCCTTTCCAGGTCTTTAAAGATGTCTTCTTTAAGTTGATGAAATTTTCTATCTTCTTCTTCCAGTTTACTTTCTACAGCATTGCATCGGCCTTCAACGGAACTTAATTTTTCTTCAAATTTCTCTTCGATTTTATTTTCCACTGCGATGAATCGGCCTTCAACTGCCTCAAACTTTCCTTCAATAGCATCAACTCGATGCTCTATCTCATTAAATTTATTTTCCATCACGGTCTTTACCGAAGTAAGATCGTTTTTAATTTCCTCTTGGTTAGAAACTAGGTCATTTTTCATCACCGTTAAATCACTTTTCAATTGGTTTTGATTAGCCGCCATATCATTTTTTAATTGCTCTTGATTAGCTGCCATATCATTTTTTAATTGTTCTTGATTAGCTGCCATATCATTTTTTAATTGTTCTTGATTAGCTGCCATATCATTTTATAATTGTTCTTGATTAGCTGTAAAACTTGCAGTCAAGTCACTTTTTAATTGTTCTTGATTAGCCGCCATATCACTCTTCACAGAGTTGATTGCATCAAGCAGTTGTTTTAATTGTTCATCCATTGCGCGAGTAATCACCATAAAAATAAAGTCCAAATTTAAAAAGTCTTTATGAAAAAATGTCCAAAGTCACACTTACTGCAAGAAAGTCCTGAAGTAGCCCCACGTTGGGCGCCAAATTGTAACGGATTCGGTGCGACTTCCACTTTCTTGAAAGGATGACACAGTTCTTGATAAAAACACAGGAAATTTATTTACACTATGTACAGGAAATATCGTCAACAACTGCTAAATTATTCATCAGCAATTAAGCAATTATCACACAACACCGTAAACTCAACGTTTACACACGTATTTACTTCCAAATACGAAAACAACACAGCGAAATGCCTCGCAATAACAGAGCAAAAATGCTCTCAGTTCCAAATATCAATCGAAACTAACTGTTTATCCATCGCTAACGGCTTAAATACACCGAAAAGAAATCTCTCAAATATTCCAGAAAATGCTACAACGTTCAACAACTACACTTCCATTGATAAAATCAGTGAATGAAATAAGAAAAAAAGAATAGGGGTTGTATACTTTAGCCATATGTTAAGGGGTTGTATATTCATTACGGGAAACTATTTACAGGTTACGTTACTACAATAATTACTATTTACAGGATTTGTAACAATAATGACTTTTTATTTAGAAAAGAACTTCCTTAAAGTAGAATTTTTATTAATTCTACCAGTAGCGAATTTACCATGCCACAATTTCGAGTGACCCGAAGGGGATTCGTGAATGCATATGATTAATAATTTACATAGTTCTTTGGCCCACGAAAATGAATTCCGACAGGGCTAATAGAGTCTTCAGGGAGCCCTAGAAATTATTGCAGGCCTAGGGCCTCACATTTTGTTATTCGGGACCTGCCCCTAACGCTGACAAATATCATACGCATTCGCGCTTTTTAGAGATTATAATTTCGAAAAAAATAAAGAGAAGGAACCTCTGAATCTTTTCTGATAACACCATTGAAGAACGCTTTCTAGAACAACTTTGAAAGATTACCAGAGTAGAGCCCTAGAACAGCCTTTTCCCCTGACATCATTGAAGATTGTCTACAATTTTGATTTTGGATCTTCAAATTCGAAATATTGGGAGGGAGATGTAAATCGATTTGAAATTCGATCGAGGACAATCCTTCGAGTCATATTAGTTTCACTAGCGTTAACAAATATAGTATATAATCCGTTTTTAAGACATTAATTTCGAAAAATTTTCCGGGAAATTTATTCGTACCATTTCTCCCCTTAATATTCCAAAAATCGCTTAAAAAGTCGTTTTTAGAACAAGAATTTTGAAATTTTCCCCTTGGAAGGTCCCCGGAACTCCTCTATTTATACGTACTCATCTTCGAGTACTGACCAACCCCCTTTCAAAACCGGAGTTTTATCACCTCATTATCTCCATATACAATGTATTTATTAAATATGATTGAAAACTTTGCTGGGAAAGAGAGAGAGAGAGAGATGGAGAGAGAAACTAATTTATTATGGTCAAAAAAATTAAGTCGCCCCCCCCCCCCCCCAAATTATTTTCTGCTTATGGCATAATGTGTCTCAGCTCCCCCTACTTCCACTAAGTTCCTACGCCTCTGGGGAGCAGTGTCGAAATGTAGCGTATGGGTGGTAGATTTTTTTTGCAATAAATGTCTTTGCTTTATCTGTTCTCGTTCTTTTTTTATTTCAAAACGGACCTTACTTTAAAAACATCCCTCGTATATATATGAATGGTAGTCTGATGTTTTTCCTCTCACAGTTCTGGTTGGAAGTCAATTTTGTCCCATCCTCCAAATATTTCTATTGTAAATATAAAAAAAAGTCAAGAATAATACATTAAATCATTTTTTAACATTTGTAGACAGCATACAGTTTTTCCTTTTTCCTTTTGACGGGGATTAATTACCAAGAAAGTTGTTAAATAGTATCTCATTAAAAAAAACATTACAAATAATGTAGACGATGACAAAGTTGCCGTTTTCTTTCCATATATATCTGTCATCCAACATCTCTTTTTGTTCATCGAGAGTTTTGCAAATGATAACCTCATCAGTAAAGTGGATCGTGGAGGATAGAAGATGGTTCAAAAGCTCGTCAAGATGACCCACGAAATGGGAAGAACTTCATCAATAAAATGGTTAACAAGTTGAACATTAATACTAACTAAGAATGAAGGCTTTCGCGACCGGTGTCAATAATGTTGTAAGATTCCGGACTGTTGTGCCGTGGTCGAAACTTCCTGGGTAGCGACTTTCTAGCAACTAATTCTAGCTAACACTGAAGATGGCTACCGCAGATGCGGCCGAAACGTTTGGAGTTACAACACTCAGACCACGGCACAACAGCCTAATACTAACTATTCTGTTGTTGTTACTTATGCCACTTGGGAACCCGAGCCCGAGTAGCGATTGTACTCGATTTTAAGGCAGAGGGGTTACGGCTTCTGTTTTAATCGAGCTCCTATTTTCGAGGTGGAAGTCCGATTTGGCTCAGACAACACAATAGATGGCAGCACCATCTACGGACAGCTCGATAATTTAGAACCAGACCAGAACCGAATAACTTTCTGGTCTAGCACCCCCAGAGGTATCGTTTCATTTGGAGGACATTGTGACAGCGAGCATATTTAACGTCGCCCAGTCACCATTAATGACGACGATGGATCTTCGACCAGCGAGGATCGAATCCGAGACCCTTCGGTCACAAGTCCGATGCCTTACCGATCAGCCCACCACGGCCACTAACTATTCTTACTCGTAATAATAAAAAAATAATAAATAAAAATTTTTTAAAAATCAAACAATGGGGGAGACAACAAGTCCAAGAACAATGCAGAGAGCATCAATAAAATGGTTTAGAAATTCAACATTAATACAAACTCTTCTTCATTCTTCAAACATAATTAAGTACTTCTACAAACATTCAGTGTAGTTATGCGTTCCATGATGGGATAACTTCATAGTAATGGTGTCCTTGTGCCTTAAGTAAACGACAGTCACGAGCAGGCCCGGATCTGCGTACCCGCAGTACGAGGAGGCCATGTCCTGTGTCCTTAAAGGGCCCAATGGCCCAAGAAATTGAGAAAAAAAAGAAGAAAAAAAAAGAGATGATTAATTTGAATTCTGAAATTTTGAATTCAAATTATGTTTTTCGCAATCACGAACTGAGACAGGACCCTACTCATTGGAGTTACTGTTTCTAGAAACGGCTCCTGTCCCCCCCCTCCCCCAAGCCTGCCTCTCCTCCTGGGCGGTTACGTGTGCATAGTTGTGTGTGTGCGTAGAGCACACACACAACGTAGGCGTGTGTGAGGGTATGTGTGTGAAGTCGTGTGTGTGTGAACAAGCGTGTGTGTAGGACATGGACGCCTCCGACCAGGAGAAGCGAGTAGCTCAAAACCGGAGCAGCCGCGCCGCGCCGCCAGCAGAGGACGGTGGGCGGAGGTGCTGCATAGGCTTCTGGTCGAAGTTGAAAAAGGCACGGACAGCAAAAACGGTCAAATGAGAACAATAAGCAATCGTGATTGCTCAAAAAAAAACTAGCACTAAGCTTTATTAATGTTGCAAATAGTACACTGCTAGCCTCTGGGGAGGGGCCCTACAGATTTTGTTGTAGGGTGGCCTAAAATTTATTCATCCGGGCCTGGTCACGAGTCCAAAAAAAATGATGATAACCTCATAAATAAGCTTTAAATGGTTTAGAAGTTTACCATAAATACTAGTTCTCTTCTCAATTCTGATGTTAAAAAAAAAAAAAGAAAAAAAAAAAAAAAAGAAAAATCTGCAAAAATAATTAAGTATTTCTTCAAACATTCAGCGATGGCATGTTCAACGATGGGACTACCATGTTGTAATCGAGTCTTTGAGCATTAAAAGCTAAACGACAGTCGCCTCGCTATGACCAAAACACGTTCTGGGGCTTTCTCATTTCTTTCGGGACATTCCCCCGTCCCTCACTTCGATCTGTCCTAATGTGGACATTGTCCTCTCTGTTTCATCGATCGGCCATGTATTTTTAATTTCCGCGACAACCCCTTCTTGGACCTGCGTGTCTGACACAGAATTCCCCTGGTGACCGCATAAATTCGTCAGAAAAGAAGACAAAAAGTTGCTCATGAGTTGTCTGTAGTATTCTTTTCATAGTATTGTATGGATAAGTTTAACTTTTATAAATTGTGTTCAAATCTCACATTTAACAAAGGTGAAACTTCAATAAGTCAGAGTTGCTGGGAAAGCGAAAAAAACTCAAGTCATCGAAAACTCGGCTAGTTGAAAATGAAAACAAAACTATTGAATAAAATAAAATACTACCACTGAAGCTCATTAAATATATAACATGGGCAAAAATTGATAGACTGTATCAAAAGTATTTAATATGCACTTGACATAATTAACGTGTAATATGATTACGTAAGTTTAAGAGTTTTTACGGGTTGGAAAACAAATTAAATTTTTTAACTGAAATATAAGAATTTTTACTTGCCTAAAAAAAAATGAAATTCTGTTATTAAACACTGTTTTTGAAAATGCCTTATAGAAAATAAAGAACATAAATTTTCTCTCCATTCAGTTGGACGAAAATAAAAATTCGCTTCGGACTGTCAAAGTTTTTGGCTCATCGAAGCTCGACTTAGCGATGTTTCACCTGTATCTGAAGCATTTACTTTATACTCAAGCTTTTTTTTTCTCCTCGAGCCACACAAATTAACAACTATTTCACGCGGACTTAGTACAGTAAAATTAGGCCAAAAAATGGCCAAACCCAAACATCCAAAAAAAAAAAAGGTGAAACCTGTTGCAAATTACTTCTTACCCTTCCAGCAAGAAGGTGTAAAAAGTCCCAGCACTTTGCGCGTCGGGTTTTGGGGGGAAGGGGGGGACGAAATAATCCTCTATTTAAATTAAAAAAATTCTATTACTTAAAAAAAAATTCTCAAACCTCGCAGACACCACTCTAAAATAGTAAAATAATAAACTCTCACAGAAAAAATTCTAATTAACAGGAGTGCACAGGTGGGGGAGGGGGGGGGGGGTCCATGTAGCAGATTTGCGTCATTGGAATTTTTAAGGCAGTTTTTTCGAGGGGTATTTCTTTCTTTTTCGAGGGCTTTTATTCTGGATGGGTACTCTATCACACTTAAGGGGTGCGCCATCGCTTTTTTTTGGGGGGGGGGAACCCTGAATTTGCATTCTAAAATCAACGATTGCAGTTAAGTTCACGAAAAAATTTCCCTGATTTCAACTTTTCCGAAGTACAAAATGCCACACAATGATATAGTAATGTCAGAAGGATAATTCTAAAAGATCTAAGCGAGCTTAGTAACCAAATTATTTGTGACTGGAGTTATTAAACTGTTTAGAGCACTGGAAAACCAAATTCCCGTGCAGCACAAGAAGTCCAAATTGTCTAAAGTTTCTCTACTTCTTGAATAATTTACTTCAACTTTTCTACAATCTTTTGCCATCACCGTAAGGGGGGACAAACCGAAATTGCCAATAGTGAGACGGGCAATGCTGCAATTCTGCACCCTCTAAGTCGGTGGGGGTTCTCATTTGCAAACACCAAGCTGTCTCTCTTTTACGCAGCAGGTTATGTGAATTATGCTAAATATGCGCACATGTACTTGCAACACTATCTGAGAAGCAAAGGGGTGTAAGTGGACATATTCAAGTTTTGAGTAAAACGCGTTTAAAGATTAGCTCCTAGGTAGGCTTTAATTGATTTGTTTTTAATCATGCTGTATAGCAGCAACTACCAGGTCTACTAGTACCATCTCTTGCCCCAAGACAGAGGAGAGGTTCACCTGCCATTTGTACTGGTTATTTCCTAATTTTTATTTTTGCCACATACATCCCTTTGCTTCTCACTGCCTCATATGTAATAGATAGAAGATACCTGCTCGATCATATTTTTTGGTAATGATCTGCAAGCTTCAAGGAAATATGCCAGCAATGCAGTGTATAGGTCACTTGTAAGTATGGGAAAGCTCGTGTCATTTTTGATGGGTACATAGAAAGCACCACAGAAATATAATCTGCGTCCTATTACAACAGCCAAGCCTTCTGCTCTAGAAGACTTTCTGCGCCTCAAATCTTGTGCTTCCTCTGAGGGGTTCATTGTATATAGTGAATGTTTGAAAAGTCTGAAAGTGGACTGAAGTGCTCAATATTATGTGCACAAACTGTTAGACATAGCTGCAACAATAACGATTTTGCTGAGGATCTAGATTCCAAAAAAGATCTTGATAACGAAGACTTTTTGTTACAAGCTTAAGAGAAATCATTTAAAAGCAAAAAACAGTTCAGTGTAATTTTTTTGACCATTTAATCAAATGTGCGCCATCAAAAAGGGGGGGGGGATCTTTTAGTATATAAGTTCGTTTTGGGAGGTGAGCTACTGTTCTTATGGGGTGGACAGTCCTGATTTAATGCATTTTAGATTTGCATGAAATAATACTTCTACTTCAAATGGAATGGGGGGGGGGGAGGATTGAGGTATTATTTTATTTGGCAGAGGGGGGGGGGGGTACTGTAGCTTTGGGAGGAAGTGCATCATCGCACTTGGAAGATAGACACACTTGATTTCTAACTTTAACTTTGCATAAAATAATATTTCCATATGAAATGTATGGAGGGGGTTTTCGGGGGTACTACTTCGTTTTACGGTGATAGGGGGCTCTGTAGCATTGGTGGGTTATGTCATCCCACTTGGGGGGCAAACACCTTTAATTTTATGCTTTTAAATTTAGTATGATATAATATTCTTACTTTAAATTTACTCTAAAAATTCTGGAAAAATACCCAAAACAGCAATTTTTAGATGCCCCCCATTCCGAAACCCGACGCACAATGGGGTGGGACTTTTTACCTGTTCTTATTGGGAGGGTAATAAACAATTTGCACCAGGTTTAGCTTTTTTTTTTTTTTTGGATGTTTGGGTCCGACCCCTATTTTTACTGTACTAATAATTAGTGATTGCAATACCGATATTCCGTATTTTTCAAAAAAGATAAAAAACGTACTTATTTTGTTGTCGTATTTCATAATTTTATGTGAAAAGTGTATTACATAAAATACACTGCCAGCTCAGTCATTCTTTCGAGTGCTGCAGTTTCGTGCTTATTAGCACTCATCAGCCCGGAATAGGAAGTGACTGAGCTGCAAACTGGTAGCTGATGTAAAATTAGCACAGACCAGACGAGTGACCGAAACAATGGTTTGGTTCGACTCGAAGATGCAAGGCAAGGAATGGTATTTTCAGTAAGTTACCGACTGCTAAGTCCTTGCAGTCCTCAGATGGAATGACTGAGCTGGCGGTGTATTTTATGTATTTCTGCCTTAGCCCTGGCTATAGGGCGATAACTTATACTCAAAGAAAAAAAGTTAATTAGTTGGAAAATTTATTATGAACAAATATAAACTGAAGGAACAAGTAATGTAATAATGAAACATTAAATTATTGTTAGAGACATAATGTACCTATTGAAATTTCACTAAGCCTCGAACTCATTTCAGCGCACAAATTTCTTGCTGATAAAATAAACTTTCCGAATTTACGCCGGTCGGCGGTACTGATAATAATGCACCTAATTTCCTTAGAGCAGGAATTAGTAACTGGAAAGAGCAAGTCCACTCTTTGGCTTAGGAAACGTTGAGACAAAGATGCCAAGTCACATGATTCAATTACGAAGAATGGGAGACACGTTATACGTGAAACGAGTGAAAAAAAACTTTATTTCTTCCAATACTTTACTTTAAAACATATGTGATATGTTTCAAAGTAAAGTATATGATATCCTTTCTTCAAGATTTGAACTTCCTTCCCTTCACTTTTTATTCCTTCTCAATGTTAATTCCCTCGAAGTACTTCGTCCATAAATAATTCGATACATTAAAAATTGATTTTGGATGCATCTTTTTTTTTGTGTGTGTGTGTGTGTGTGTTTCTTGTGGAATGTGTGCAGTATTTGTTTTTATGTATTTAATAGGTAACTAATTTCTCTTCGAGAGACGATTTTTTTCCAATATTAACATCACTTCAAACAATCTCGTCTTGACAGTAGGTATCTAACAACCTAAATTAGAAATTCTTCAGATAAGATCTGTTTATTATTTGCAACTAATACTGAAAATACCCACATTTTACGTCAGCAAGTACCGGTATTATACGAAATTGCAAAAAAGCTCGAAATAGCGGTATTCGGTGTAATGGATATTGCAATTATAAACCTTTTTATAAGAACTAATGAGAATTCAACACAAATGAACTTTAGTTTTCTTGTTAGTGTGCATAACAGTTTTTTGAAGAGATAACTTCTTATGGGAGGTTAAGATTTGTGACATAACGCGCGTAACGGCGCAACTCTCGTCTGGCATTCCTTTCGTTTGCGCATACAACAGAAGCGCGTATGGTCGAGGAAATTTTGTTTCTTTACTCTTTGGGCCAGCTTTAAGCGTTAAGTGATAGTAGAAAAAGTAATGAAACTAACAGAAGATGGATGATCGTCGCAGCATAACGCAATCTCCTAATGAAAGGTGAGTTTAATTTTACAATAATACCAATAATATTGTAAACAATATCTTCAAAATAGCATTTAATCTTTAAATTTATTTTCAAAACAAAAATATTTTTGTGATTTTTGTATACTAGAAATATCTTTCTTCATTTAGGGTTTTGAACTGTGATAAGGTGTACATATTTTAAACGAACTTCATCCCTGCAGACTCCGCAACGCAGGTGTTGGGGACGGTCGAGAAAACAAAAATAATAAATAAACATTTAATTTGTCCATCACAGAGTAAAATCTAAAATGTTTCGTAAGTTTGAGTGTTTTTTCTGATAAACGAAATATTTAGAAACGACGCGTCATTTAATCTACTGTTTTTGAGCCGACATCAAAACTTATGTTTAAAGGTAGTTTGAATGGTGATCAAAAAATAAAATTATTTTTCATTTAGAGAAATTTTGAAGTCGGTTCTTATTATTGATCAAAGTATTGTTGAATTCATTTCAAATAAAAGAGGGATATTTTTCAACTAATTGTCAAAGCCTTAATGCTCATAATCGATCCTATTGATTCGGTCTCTCAACGCTGTAATATTCTTTTATTATGTGAAACATGGCTTGAAGATGATGATACTAAAATTATTCCATCTTTTAAACGTATTGTGCAATTAAAGCGTCAAACTATAAGAGTAGGAAGCGTAGCAGTTTATCAGAATGATCGTGATTGCAAAATATTGTATCTCCAAATATAGGATTACATATTAATAATTCTACAATCTTCAATACGGCTACACAAAACGATATTGGTGAATTGTATATAGTGAATGTCTCAATGAAGCAAAGCAACAAATTATTATTGCCAACATATATATATATCTCCAAACAAAAATACTTCAAGTATTATTCAATTTATTCGTAAACAGCTTTTAAATTATACACAAGAAGGTTCTGCTTTAGTTAATGAAGATTATTATACAATTCCTTTAATTTTAACTGGAAATTTTAATTTTAATTTTGCTTCTGATCGAGCTAAAAATTTAGTATCGTTTCTACAATCCAAATTACAATTACAAATGATTAAAAGCCAGAAGAAGCCACTACAAGTCGTGGAACTGTACTTGATGCAGTCTTTGCAAGATATTTAGATAACATACAATGCAAAAATTTCGTTGCTTATTATAGCGACCATAAACCAATAGTTACTTTCATAGGATTAAATAATGATAATAATTTAATCCTATGAAAATTATCACTTCTGCCGAGCGTCCTGTGACGCACATTTTTTTTCCAGTTTTTTTTTAAACATTTGTTCTATGTTGCTGAACATGTAATGGCATTTCCCTGAAGTTTTGAAACAAAATATGATCTATACAAAAAATTACAAAAACAAAAGAGTGCAAAATGTTCTTTTCACTACCAATCTTCTCAACTTGTTTGATTTGTACCGTCGAATTAGACGATGAAAAATGCGAGAACTTTTGACCTTAAAATTGAATGTATGTACAATAAATTCTCCATGAAGTAGTTGTTTCCCCTCTATCTGTGAGCAAGAAATTCATTTTAGACAATAGATAATTATTGGAGTCCACACTGCTCATGTAAGAAATAATTTTGCAACATATTTATTTTATTATGTTAAACTAACAAAACAAATGGTTGATTCTGAAAATTTGTTTTCGAATCTTTTTTCTAAAATATATTCAATACGTGAACTGGAAGGAATAAAACACATCTCGGAGAACAAAATAAGACGTTAACTTATTGTTTAAGTTTATTTCTAACATTAGATGGAACTGGTTTTAAGAAAAAGAAACAAATGTTTGCAATTGTCACTAACGCTATGTTAGCGAAAACTTTATGCTTGCGAGCCTTTTTTTTTTAATTCGAAAGTGCAAATGATAATTAAATTTTTTGCAATTTGTCTGCTGCTTAATGACGAACCATCCATTTGCTACGCTTTTATACTTCAAACTCAGTGGCAAAAATTAACAATGTCATAATGGCAAATATACGGAATACGTGCTGCTAGTTGCATGGTGCTAGTTGCTAGGCCCACAAAACTTTGAAGGCTCCATCTCTATTCCATCATTTTAAGTAAACGCAAAATAGTGTTTAATCTTTGCAGTGACGGCAGGGTCCTTATATATAGCGCAGCGGGGCCCTGTGCGCTATATACATACACTGTTTGTGCATGCCTAGCACCGCCACTGCTTTTTTCTATAACACTTTCACAACTCAAATAAATAGTAAAAGGCATACTGCCCCGTAACACATACAAGCATTCACAAAAAAAAAAGTAGACCATTTACCAAAGTTTTTTTTTTCCAGACTTTTAAAACTCCTTAGTCAGTTTATTTATAAAAAAAGGGGGGGGGGGGATATTAATAACTATACTTAACTTTTGCATGATATACTCAACAAATAAAGCTTTCTTACTCACACTAAACCAACCAAATAAGAGAAATACTATTAAAGTTTCAAAAGAGGTTTGTAGGTTTGTTTTCAATAAAGAAATCATCAATTTTTTATTATTTTCATAAAAATACATGATTATTTAATGCTATGCATAAGTTTTTAAAAAAATTCAGAGTCACTCAGGAAGATGGGTCTCTAGGCCTAGACCTAGTTGGCCTGTGCGGTAATCAAGCCCTGTACACTGAAAACAACATTTCAAAAAAAGACGCTGAAAACAAGTGGCCGTAAAACGCTGACTAAAGGAGTGAGTACAAGCTTGGGCGTTCTTATAACATTTTCCATGACTAGCGCCAGAAATCTCTGTAGAAGAGGAACTGACTTTTTCTTGGGGAAGTATGTGAGTGGAGATGAAGGGCAAACAGGGACTGATTTACTTTGCAGATCTCGGGCTCCTGGGTGCAGGGGGTCCTAAGAGAGTCTTCAAGTTTCAGAAGCTCAAGCTGCGGAACCGGAATCGGACTGATTTTGAGTTAAAAGAGTCGGATTCAGGAGTGGAAGACTGTGGAAATCGGAGTTGGTTATTTCCCCTCCTACTCTGTAGCCTAGGTTTCAGCTATTTAGCATGGCTTGAATCACAATATTGAAATAATATTTTTTAGGCAATAACTGATTGTAAACAGCCTGAAATTTTTTTAGAAGTTTATCATATTGAAATTCCAAGTGAAATTTAGCTGAACCAACTTCTCTCACTACATAATCGAACGGAATACTTATAATAAAATATAAAGGTGATAAATTCATAAATTTAAGAGGCTTTCGTACATTATTTCATTTATAACTTTCATTATTTAACTTCCATCGAAAGGAAACGATAGTGGAGCAGAAGTAGTACCTTGTAGTTCAGAAACCAGGTCGGTTATTTGATGAGCCAGGAAGAACAGTGGATGCAATTGCCCTCCTTAAAAAAAGTATTTTAATATATTTTAAGCTTATATGCGTTCTGGCTCGCGAGTTTCATCTTAATTTAAAATGCGTCCCGGGGGAGAAAAAAGGTTGGGTACGACCGACTTTCAACAACATCGTTTGTATGATTTTATCTATCCTCACTTTATTTCGATTCCCCTTTCTAACACGTCGTTAAAAATCAAAAGTAAGCAACAAGTGGTCGAGTTCCCTTTTAAATACCAATTTAACTTTCTCCTCAAGTCGAGAATCGTGCAGGCAAACGTGTTCCACTTTCCCCGCGTTTCAAGATGGGCGGGAAACTTTACGTTCCCATAACGGGATCTTCTTGAAAGCTCTCATAGCGACCCGCATTTCATTTCTTAATAATTTTCCTGTTTTCTCTTCCTGTGTTCACTTCTGGAAAACGCCCACGAACGTATGCACCAAGACGCCCACCGGGCGAGACTCTCTTAGAAAACAGAAGCTTCTATTTTTTTTACAAAGAATACAAAACTATTTTGCAACTCCTTTCTATAAAAGCCCCCCCCCCCCCCCGCTAAACCGTCAGCAATATTATTTGCCACAAAGTGTCACACTTCATCTTACCTCCTCTTCTCCCCTCCTCTTGCCGCACATCATGTTATTTTTCATAGAAATATTCTTATAAAGAAATTCATGATAACGCATTACTCCTTACTACCCCCTACCTTCCCTGGCTCAAACTCACAATTTTAGGATCCTCCTCCTCCTCAAAGCGTGACATCATTTGCGGACAACCCTCTTTGCATAAAAGTTGGCTCCAAACATTTTTCATGAAATTTATTTTTTACTGTAAAATTCGTCCAAGCAGTGGCGGCCATTCAGGGGGGGGGGGAGGGGGGCGCCGCGCTCTTTTCATCATCAAAGATTGCTTAAACATTACGATTTTAATTTCAAAACGTTCTGGGTAAGATTACCCCCCGGACAAAAATGTCACTAAATATAACGTCCCCAAATATAGCTTAAAATTTCAGTTTTAAAACTTAAATTTTGAACATTTTCCGGGAGAAAATTCCCGAACGCACTCCCTCCTTTCTTTAAATTTAAAGATGATCTAAATTTTGGTTATAAAGACTCCAGTTTGAAGGGGGAAAATCAGGAAGAGAATATCCTAGATAGCGTAAAACTGCGCATTTAAGACTCCAAATTAGAAGAAAAAAAAAAAATCGGAGATTTTTTTTGAAGTATCCTAGAAGCAGTTCAACACTCAGTTCATAGGACTTCATCAGTTCGAAAAATAAATAAATAAATAAATAAATAAATAAATAAATAAATAAAAATAAAATAAAATAAAAATAACTGGGAGAACCTCCGAACTTTTTCGTTCCTTTTTAAGGCAATACAGGAGAAGTCTGAAATGCGTTTTAAAAGACGTTTAAAAAACGTTTTAAGCTTTGCAAAACTTCTGGGAGAGAACCCCAAACCCCTTGCTCTAAGTTTGCTAAAGATGGCTTTATTTTGCGTCTTTAAGACATCGGTTTAATATTTTTTTTCAGGGAAGAGCCTTTCTTACCCTTACATTACCAAAGACAGTCCAAATTTCTTCGTTTTTATTTAATTATTTATTTATTATAATTACTACTATTATTATTAGTAAGACTTTAAAAAAAAAAAAAAAAAATACGGGCGACAACCCTGGAAACTCCTTTCGCTCCCCAAACGTTTACAAAACTAAAATTCCAAAACATTTACGCGGGAGAGCATCAAAAGTCCCCTCCCCCCCATTAGTCACTAGAGATAGCCTAAAATATTCTTCAACTTCCTTAAAAAATTTGCTCCGCACTTATAAGGCTCAGTCGCCGCCTCTGCGTCCTAGCGTTCAAATAAAAAATTAACGTGCGACTCGGACGTCCAATGAAGATTTTCGGGGAAATAGACCAGAAAATTCTCTCATGAGTAGTTAGGGATGATGTAAAAACCGAATTAGTTTTCGTGCTACAGACCAAAATTTTTTCCTTTTGATTTCTATTGGGACTGTGTTGGGCTATTTAGCTTATTGTAGACCTAGTGCTAGCTCCCGCTACGGCATCCAGGCTTTCATTTGCCACCATGAAGGGTCGGATGTCAATGGCACAGATAATTTTGACTCCCAGTTTCCCGCGAGATGAAAGCACTTCGGCTCTCTTCCATGTGAAACTGCACTAGGGGTTTATTTTTGCCGGGAACATTCAAAGCCAAACGAATTCCTAAGGGATTTTTTGCATGCCGCATAATAATACGACATGGGCACTGACGATTTTATACAGACCAACACACAGACAGACAGATCAATTGACGCCCTGATGTCGATTCGCAAACCTATCAAACTTTTTATTTTAAAAATCAGTTTGCTTTTAACGCTATTTTTCGGATGAATTTAGTCTAATTTGACACTTTTATCGATTTTCATATTTTTTATTTTTACTAGAAAGTTGGCTGATTGAGTTATCAATTAATTTATTTCGTGATAGTTCTTTTCCAGTTTTCAATGACTCTGATAGACGCAATACCTAATTAACTGTATACTGAAGAGGAAACTAATAATAAGGTAAAATATGTTGTAAAAATTGAAGCAGGAATGAATTAAAACATTGCGAAATATTCAGTAAAAAATTAAACAGAAATAAATGTAAGTAATAAATTATTTTCAAATGGAACTGCAAACGATAATAACTCTTTGTGGTTCATGGCACAATTTGGCAAGGAAAAGTGAAACACAAAACAAAATTTTCATATAAATCGAAAAATAAACAAATGGAATGAGATAATCGTGTCATTGCATGCAATATCTACTACACTGACACAGCAAGAAGATTCTGATAAATTTCTCAAAAAGAAAGTAACTCGGGTAATTATTTACTCTAAAACATCATAATTTATTCTATTTGCTACCACATATTTGACAGAAAAAATAAGTAGAGCAGAAAACTCATTTAATGTCTGAAAAAGTCGGATGGTCTCTTCAATAATTCATTCACATCATTGATACATAAATTGGGCTATTAAAATGCGCATCCTTAATCGCTACGACTTGCAACGGACAATTCTATTCGAGCGGTGCAAATTGCATCAACTGCTGATAATGTTTATTTGAAGTCAATAGCATTATCTGGAAACAATTTATGGAAATATTTTAAATATTTTACATTATTTTTTCCGTGCATAGTTTCACCCCCATGTTTAAATTTAAATAGCAACATTACCTATACAAGGAGTAAGGAAGAGTCTCTTCACTCCGTGGCCTGAATCATGTTTTTCTACAGTATGAGACGGTTGTTGACACTAGGGGTGCGATATCGATGTTTACGAAACTTCAATGCTTTTGTTGAAACAACGATGAATTAGGGTCGATGTTTTAAAAATGAATTAGGGTCGATTTGTATAAAACACAAATAGGGCAACAACTGAATACACAATTTTGACTTTCTGCTACATAAAATCACAACGTCTGAAATTTCTAAATAAGTTAAAGCATAAATATTAGAAAATGCATTGAAAAAAAAAAAAACCTGCGTAAACGTGCCCCGGTCTACCCTATACTTTTTCATGTTATTGATACACCAGAATCTTCACTGAAAAAAGAAAAAGATGTTGTTTCAAAAATGTACTGTTTTTTTTTTCTTTTTTGAGAAATCACGATTGCTTATTGTTCTCACTTGACTGTTTTGATGTGCTATCATTTTATTTTCCCGCCAGCACCATCTGCAGCATCACCGTCGACCGGCTCCTCACGATGCTGCTCCTCTAGCGAAAACCGTCTCCAGGTTGCATCCATATGCTACACACACGCGCATACATACACAACTACACACACACACACGCGCACACACAAATACATACACCTACACACACATACACAAACACATACACATACATCTACACACACAAACACATACACACACACCTACACATACACACAACTGCCCACATACACATACCCCACACACAAACAACATATACACACAACTAACCACACACACACACAAACACACATGCCTACACACACATACACAACCCCCCCCCACATACAAACGTACCCCCAACACACACAAACACACACGCCTACATACACACACTCATGGTTGCGAAAAACATAATTTGAATTCAAAATGTCAAAATTTAAATTAACTTTTATTTATTTATTTATTTATTTATTTTTTGAAGGCACCGCAGACTTGAATGTACTACTTCAGAGCTTATGGTCCTCAAAGGGTTAATTCTTGTATGTTGTTTGAAAGCTTGTTTGCTTGTTTAGACCAAGTTACCTTCTGCCCATGCTTGATATGGAACAAGAGTTAAGACGATTTTAACTAAATGAGGGGAAAAGCGAAACAATTAAGGCACCAGTTTTGTTTCTTTCAATGTGATTATGTTTAATTTAGAGGCTGACACACATTTGTAACGACGAATCCCCGCAAACTAATAGATACTCAGATACTCCCATTTCCGCCTGTAAACCTAAAATTAACCTTTACATATCATCGGTGGTCCGACAGTATTACAGTGGCCGCCGCTTATATGAATCACATTTGTTCTAAACAGTTTTGATTGCATAAAGCGGCGGCTGATTCAATAAAGCGGCTAATTCCATAAAGCTGGATTTTATTCTGTTTTTGACAATTTGATTCATTAAAGAGGCTGATTCAATTTACCACTGATGCAATTAACCGGCGTCCACAGTATTATGTAACGTAAGAAGACATTCATGTTTTCAGTTGTCACCATCGGAGCATCGGCACATTAAGTATGGGGCATGATCAAAAAAGATTGGGAAACACAGATTCAGAGTATATGTTCTCTATCAATTTCTGTAAAAAATTTCTTGAAGACACTTTTCGAAACGCATTGTTATTTTATTGGAATAAGTTTCGTCCGTAGAGCAGCCAAAACTTGCCTTTTTTGGGGAGTAATCACAACAGTCTTTACACATGTACACATATAAACTATCGTATCAAGTAAACGAAATTATTACAACGCTAAATCGCTCAAATTCGCTTTTGTAACCCCGAAACACGTGTCTGCAGTTCTCTGAAAATATGTGGGATTTGACGTTGTAATAATATCGTTTATTTTTCTGCTAAATTTTATTTCTTACCCCATATATTTGTGATGCAGTATCTGCCGCTTATTAAAATCACATTCGTTATGAGCACATTTGATTTTATAAAACGGTTGGTTTTATAAACTGGCATCCACACTTATAAAAAAAGGTTTTGAAACTTATAAATACCCTAAAAAAGAAATTAATTACTATACTTATATTTTATTTTAAGTGTTTCAAGTGCAGTTGATCCCTTACCTTAAATAAGGTATAGGTTTTTTTATTTACACAAGGGTCTTAAAATATTGGTGCATTGCTGTTTGATCAACAGAATTTAAAAGTAAATATTCAAAATCTTTTGAAAAGTTGATAAAAGTTTTTGTAACTTTTAACACTACTTCATCTTGTATGACATCAAGCGCTTTCTTGATATCTATTAAAGAGGGAAAGTTATGCACTAATTTCCTCGACTTGGCGACTGATTCCTCTAACTCTTAGTGGAATTTATAATGCGTGTAGCAATTTCTGACATATCTGTACGTCAGAGCCATACTAACGTAAGTTCAAAAACTGTGATTTTACATTAGTTAGTGCCATGTATGTAGAATCCTATTCCGCATCGAATCATATGACGTCATCGACTCATAGGAACGTAATCCTAAAAATAAAATTCTTTGCAATAATTTACCATTGTTAAAAGAATGCGAGTCCAGTCCTCTGTATGTGCCAAGTGACCGTTTTTTCCCATCTCCTGGGAGTCACAGTATATACTTTTCAAACAATTTTTTAAAATTTAAGTAAATTTTATTTTTTTTTTGAAACCGTAACATTCATACTTGTTTCGTAATCAATAAATTACTTTCAAAATTTTAAAATAATGCCTACTTTTTTTTTAATTCAAAAAATTTAGGGAAATTTCAATTTTTTACAATCCCTAAGTTTTTTTTAAAACTAATATTAAAAAAAAACTTTTTGCTAAACGATCACAATCATCATCTCTAAAAATCTGTGCATTCATTTGCTTTTGTGTTTATTAGAAAATTTTCTGCGATTAATTACGTAAAATATCGTAATTTTTGTTTAAAAAAAAATATGGTTTTTAAGGGTTTAACATGCTTTAAACATTTGAGTAATTTATAAAATGCTTATCCCATGCACAGTTTTGTTAACTATATTATCCTAATTGCACAAAGTATTACTTTAAAGCTGTATCGTTAATAGAAAAAAAGCCTTAGGGATTCTTATGACATGAAAACACAAAAAAATGATCATCGAGAAAAATCAATTTAAAGTTTTTCTTTTGCATAAGAATACATAGCGAGCATGACCTAAAACCACTCATAACTTTTTAATTTGAACTAAAGCAATGAAACGTTTTCCCTGTGTTTGGACTGGTTTTTAGTTTTGAAATAAGCAATAATTTTTTTTTTCCATCGTTTGATCATTTATGAGGTACTGTAACTCCTTAAGTAGCGATTTTGTGACTTACTTTAGTCCGGCTTTGAGGTGCAGATATTATAACTGTATTTTTCAATTTTTAACAAATATTCTCAAAAAGCTTGATTTTATAAAACGGCAATAATGATTTTATAAAAGGATGGTTTTAACAAGATTTGATAATGTAATGATTCTGTTCTTCCAGATTTGATTTTATAAAGCGGCTGATTTTTTAAGCAGTGATTTTATAAGTGGCTGTCATTATATATATCAGAACTAAATATTGGGGGGGGGGGGCTGAAACGCCCCTTTGCTGCGCCACTGACTTAGTTAAATTGAGCTCAACACAATGAAAAATATCAAAAGAAAAGGAGAAGAGGGAAACGAGAGAAATATGCAGATCGAACACGCCCTAGGTTCATGGAAAAGTACTTCTTTTGAAAGGTTCTCCGTGTATTGGGAACGTGAGAAACGATGGACAGCTCTTAACGCCACTGGTTCTTTTTCTCGGTGAAGACTCGCCGATGCGTGAACGGAAAGATTAATGTGGAGAACATAATGGGGCAGCCACAGCGACTCCGGATCACGATTTCTTGAAGATGTGTGTATAATTTTTATGGCACTTGTCGAAAATAGCAATCAGTCGTCAATGGGAGGCAGGAAAGTCGATAGGCTTTGATATCTCCCTGACGTGTATGGGATTAATTGAATTTGGTTTCGTTACAATATATAAGGTTCAGTTGATGTCTGTCCCGTGTGGATCAATGAATCGACGAAATAAAGCTTGCAAGTTGGCAGGAATACGTATTATTTGGTCAAAATGGGGTTGTTACCATCAGTCAAAAGTACTACTTTTAGTTACTGAAGTTGATGGAATGAGCAAAAAAAAAAAAATAAAAAATGAAAAAATTAATTTGAATTTTGACATCTTGAATTCAAATTATGTTTTTCGCAATCACGAGTGTGTGTATGTAGGCATGTGTGTTTGTGTGTGTGGGGGGGGGGGTTGTGTGTACGGGGTATGTGTGTTTGTGTCTGTGTGCTGGCATAAGTGTGGGGGGGGGTATGTGTATGTGTGTGTATGTATGCGTATGTGTATGTCGGCATATGTGTTTGTGTCTGTGTGCAGGCATGAATGTGTGGGTAGTTGTGTGTATGTGTGTGTGTGTATGCGTGTGTGTATGTGTTTGTGTGTGTGTATGTGTTTGTGTGTGTGTATGTGTTTGTGTATGTGTGTGTGTAGTTGTGTATGTATGCGCGTGTGTGTAGGACATGGATGCAACCTGGAGACGACTTTCGCTATAGGAGCAGCATCGTGAGGAGCCCGCCTGTCCACGGTGATGGTGCAGAAGGCGGCGGTGGGAAAAATCAAAGGAACGTCAAAAACAGTCAAATGAAAGCAATAAGCAATCGTGATTGCTCAAAAAAAAATTGAATTTTGACATTTTGAATTTAAATTACGTTTTTCGCAATCACGAGTGTGTGTATGTAGGCGTGTGTTGGGGGTATGTGTATGTGTGTGCAGGCATGTGTGTTTGCGTTTGTTGTGTTTATGTGTGTGTGTATGTTTTTGTGTGTGTATATGTGTGTGTGTGTGTGTTCGTGTGTGTGAGTAGTTGTATATGTATGCGCGTGCGTGTAGGACATGGATGCAACCTGGAGACGACTTTCGCTATAGGTGCAGCCTCGTGAGACCCGGTCGACTTTGGTGCTGCAGAGGGTGGCGGTGGGAAAATAAAATGATAGGAACGTCAAAAACTGTCAAATGAGAACAATAAGCAATCGTGATTGCTCAAAAAAAAAGAAAAAAAGAAAGAAAGATGCAGCGAGGAAAATCTTTTATTTTCAAAACGTTTAATTTTTAATTATTATTTTTTTTAAGTCCGATTTTTCAAACAAGACATGGTCTTTATGTCGTCACATGCACTTTGGCGTTTAATTCCACTGACTCGCTGAATGCTTACGCTTGCTGTCTACCGCGTTTCCACGTTATGATAATTCAGAAGCGAATTAAATATTGCGCTCTACGCTTGCTATCAACCGTATCATTACCAGTACATGTGAGTAAAGATGCGAACTGAATATTGCCCTCGGCGCTAATGGCATTTCATCATTTGTGATGTCATGTTCAGAAGCGTAAGCATTGAAGTTGAATCTGCACACCGATTAAAATATTTTTTAAAAACATTAGACTTAGTCAAATCATTCAAAAAATGGTCAGATTCTATGTTTTTAAGCATGTTCTTTCAGAAAAAAAATACTTTTAAAATTTCGGAAATGACCTCATTCAAGATGCTAGTTTATAAATTCAAATTTGTTTTTGTTATGACAGTTAAATCGAGGAAATACCGTACGAACAACTGCGAACTCCATCAGGGGTGCTCATCCCCCCCAAGTTCAATGGCGCAAATTCCCCCCAAAAATTTTCTCAACCCTCTTTCCCTTTTTTATATTTTATTTACGAATTTTTCTTAAATATGTTTAATTAATTTATTTATTTTTAAATATTTTTTATTCATTTGTTTATTTATTTATTTTTAATTATTATTATTATCATTATTTTATTAGAAAATTCTGTGCTACGCCAATGACACACACAAACTAAATAAATAAATGAAATAAAATATGAACAGAATAAGATAAATTAAAATAAATAACTTAAATTAAAAATAAATCAACAAATAAATTTTAATAAATAAATAAATAAAAAAATTGAAAAATCCCCCCCAAAAATTTTGATGGCGCAACTTGCACCATAACCCCCCCTCCTCTGTGGGCACCTCTGAACTCTATTTAAAAACAAAATAGAATAACAAAAGAACTTATGAACTTTTATTTATATTTACGAGGAAGTGAGAAGAAAATAGATGCAAGTGCCAAAAGAAAAATTTTGGAGATAACCAGTACAAATAAAAGGGGTTCCTATCCTCTAGTTTGGGGGCAAGAGATGGTAAAGCTTGACCATGAGGAGATGGCGGATGAAATTGAAGCGGAAACATCATTTGAATCATTTTTAGTAGGTTGTTTGTTATTATTTTGTAGTAGATAGGATCAGCGAGAACGCGCCTTTTACTACTCGGCGTGTAATGGCTCGTTCTACTTATTACAAATGAAACGAATGGTGTTTCGCTTCAAGGTCATCCGCATCTCTCCGTGATCAAGCTTTACTAGTAGCTCTAGAGGGTGCTACTATACAGGATGATTTAGAAACAAATTTCAATGAAAGCCTACCTGGAATGTGAACTTTAAATGCGTTTTATGAGAAATTTTAAAAAGTCTACTTACATCCATTTGCTTTTCACTGCCTCGAGCATTTTTACAAATAATAATAATAATAATAATAATAATAATAATAATAATAATAATAATAATAATAATAATAATGTGGACATTCTTTGACCAACATAGAAATTGCATTGCTGATTCTTTGCCGTACAAGTTAAGTTGGGCAAAGCTTCTATTCTTTTGTTTTGCTTCAAAACACGAGTCATTGTGACCTCACTTTCTTTTTTACGGACGTTTTGTGTTGTTAATTTGCGCAGATAGCGAATACTTTCAAAGAAAAGAATATGATAGACCTTAGAAATTAGGCACACCGCAACATTAATAAAAAATAAATATATAGTAGAAAATAAAAACTTAAATTGAACAGCCACTGAAATGAACTGCGGAAAATGCAGATAAATTAAAAATAAAATCCTTTCTAACATAATTTCTCATACAAAATGATTAACCACTCCTTAGTACAGTATCAGCTTTAGCCGGAATTCTACACTGCCGTGTTTACTCGTGATTTAGTTGCCCTCTCAGCCACGACGTTTATGCATACTATCAGTGGCGCTGGCAGAAAAAAATTCTGGGATGGCATTTCAAAGTAAACGAGCTGATGTGTGCCTCACATGACTTCCTTTTACTCCAATTTAATGTCATTTTCCCATTATTGGTAATTTTAATGTGATTCAATAGTTTACTCTCTAAATATCACCAACAGTGGCCAAATTGAAACCAGATTAAAAAAAAAAAAAAGAAACCGCCAAATGTGTCACCAAGTTAGCGACAAAAGTTGGCGACCAAAAGACTGGCGATATATCGCCAAGTGTCCGCCAATTGTAACACCACTTGAGTTTACATCGAAATTAACAATGATTTCCCCCCAAAAAGGGGCAAAAGACCCCCTTTGCACAACTAGACCCCATTAGGAGTCTACGTACCAAATTTCAACTTTCTAGGACATATCATTCTTGAGTTATGCGACATACATACGCACATCCGCATATACATACATACAGACGTCACGAGAAAACTCGTTGTAACTAACTCATGAATCGTCAATATGGGTATTTCACGTGTCTATACGTTCTTAGGCACTTATCCGCGTGTAATCGAGTTGAAAAAAAAAAAAAAAAACTCAACATTCATTCTGGGATAAGCAAAATGGAAATTAAGGTCGATTTTTGAGTGAAACTTTTTTTGCGAATACAATACCTCTTTTTTGTAAAAGGAAGTAAAAAATTGTTGCTACCTTTCTCATTTATTTATAACGCGGAAATATTATTCAATGTGTTCAATCTAAAACTTTTCGTGGCTTAGTAATTATTCATTTTCAACTAAAAGCGAAAAAGAAAATTTCCCAAAGGTGTGCAATAACTGAATGGTTAACAAGAAGTTCTGTCCAGTACTAAACGAGCCTACTTTATACTTACATTGAATTTATAGTATGTAATTAATATTCTCTAATTTATCTAAGACTGCAGATTATTCTAGGAGGGAAATGAAATAACTCTCCTCCGCGGACCAAACAGACAGAACACCAACCTTTCGGGGCTCTGGTATCCACTTTCTATGATGAGTCGTAGATAAATTAGCCAAAGAAGTCAGAAATTTAAATCCTGACAATTATATCGTTACTCTCGAAGATGCTAACGCAATAAACAACTCTAAATTAAGAGAGAAATTAATTCCTTTTAAAATTAATTTATGTCTGACTTGCGTCAATGTTGAGTGTATACGAAATATGGTGTATTTTGATTTTATCTTACTAATATTATATATGCGAAAGTTTGTCTGTATGGATGTATGGATGTATGTATGGATGTTTGTTACTCTTTCACGCAAAAACTACTGAACGGATTTTGATGAAACTTTACAATAATAAAGCTTATGCATCGGAATAACACATAGGGTAGTTTTCGTCCCGTTATGGGGGGCAAAACCCCCTTAGGGGGGCAATAAAACACAATTTTTGTATAAATTCTCTAATATTGGGATGAAAAAATACTTGCACATATTTACATTATATGTCCATCGAAAGCTCTGATTTTTCTGCTGAAGATGGCACCTGTTCGAAATTTCTAAGTAGAATAAAAAACGAGTTATGAGCTTTTTAGATCCATGTTCGAAGGCTTTCCTCAACTCAATACAGTATTTAGTGTATCATCTCAACTCCCTGTCGATAGCGACAATTTTTGTATTGTTGATTTTCTTTGCTTTTCGTGATTGTTCAAGGCTTTTCTCAAGTCAAATCTTCAAGTAAGATTTTTGCACAAGATTGGCAATTAATACATGATTTGGCTGATGATTTTCCATTTAAACGGAACCTTAATGTAATTAATGGTTTTTATTATTATTTATGCTGATTGAACACTTACTCATTATCCAAACAACCAGCAGATCGCCAAAATTGTTGCAGAAAGATTTCCGTAGCTGATGCATTTAGCAACTTTTTCAACGTTGCTGTTTTTGAAGCCGAAGACTACGTCTCTTACTAATATATATGCGAAAGTTTGTCTGTATGGATGTATGGATGTATGTATGGATGTTTGTTACTCTTTCACGCAAAAACTACTGAACGGATTTTGATGAAACTTTACAATAATAAAGCTTATGCATCGGAATAACACATAGGGTAGTTTTCGTCCCGTTATGGGGGGCAAAACCCCCTTAGGGGGGCAATAAAACACAATTTTTGTATAAATTCTCTAATATTGGGATGAAAAAATACTTGCACATATTTACATTATATGTCCATCGAAAGCTCTGATTTTTCTGCTGAAGATGGCACCTGTTCGAAATTTCTAAGTAGAATAAAAAACGAGTTATGAGCTTTTTAGATCCATGTTCGAAGGCTTTCCTCAACTCAATACAGTATTTAGTGTATCATCTCAACTCCCTGTCGATAGCGACAATTTTTGTATTGTTGATTTTCTTTGCTTTTCGTGATTGTTCAAGGCTTTTCTCAAGTCAAATCTTCAAGTAAGATTTTTGCACAAGATTGGCAATTAATACATGATTTGGCTGATGATTTTCCATTTAAACGGAACCTTAATGTAATTAATGGTTTTTATTATTATTTATGCTGATTGAACACTTACTCATTATCCAAACAACCAGCAGATCGCCAAAATTGTTGCAGAAAGATTTCCGTAGCTGATGCATTTAGCAACTTTTTCAACGTTGCTGTTTTTGAAGCCGAAGACTACGTCATAATGTTTCTCAGCTTTCACCATGTAAACAAAATATCGCCAATCAAAGAATTTTCAAAAGACTTTTTTTACTGTGTTAAATAATCCAGCAACTAAATTAGGCAAATCCATAAACAGCACAAAAACTTCCATTAATTTTCCTTTTTGCACAATTTCAAACAATCACCAAATTTTATTACTTATTTTGGTAACATTTCGGATGAAACTGTTTAGCGCCATTTTATGGTGACCAAAAATATCTCAGCATCTGGCGACGATATCTCTGTAACGAAAATTAATATCATATCGTTTTACAAAGTACGGGAAGAATGGGGGAGCATCAGCGAAGATACCGCAAAACGACTTTCGCAAATTCGGTAAAATCGCACCAAGAGCCACAATGATTGAAATTTCCCGAAATAACTAAATCAAGTATATGGGGATTACGAGCGCAGCTACTTTTTTTTAATCACTTCATACTTCATTAACCATACAGAGAAGGTTTTAGACTCCATGTTAAAAAAAAGTATCAACAGATTAATCTTTTTAAACATGAGAAGATTAATTTCATGTTTTTTAAATTTGTATATGCTTAAATATAGTGCTTTCGTTTCTAAATCAATACTACTTTGTTCTTTATACTTATTGCTATTTTAGTTTTATGGGTAAGGAAGAAACTCGATTTTTAATCACGTCAAAAAGATGTGTTTTAAATTCTTTCACTTAAAACAGAAAACAAAAGCAAGTAACGATTTTTTCTAATAATTATTACTGACCCAGGCAACGCCGGGTATTTTTGCTAGTTGATATATATTTTTTCTTTTTCTTGCAGCCAAAATTTAAGAATATATTCAAAATCTGCACAATTTTTTTGGTGCCAAAAAAAGTTTTATCGCGTTATCGTTAATGTTAAAAATGTTTAATTGTTCAAAAATCCTCTTATATAACAGCTATATCAAAAAAAAAAAAAAAAATCTTTGTATGTTCTTCATCAAGGTCTTTTTCCAACAAAGTTTGATTGAAGTAAATTCGGAATTTATATTGTTCTGAATTTTCCCCGTAAGTACTAACGTTAAAGTTTTTTGAACTGTTCTAATCTGAACGAAAAATTGTTCAAATCAAAAAGATCTTTACAAATATGTTCTTTATCAAAAACTTTTTCCAACAACCTTTGTTTGAAGCAAACCCGTCTTTAAGTTCAGTATCTATATTTGTCTTAATTTTCCCCGTTGGCAGTAATATTTTTCTTCTTTTTTATCTGAACAACCAAACATGGTTCAAACCAAAAAGATATTTTCTATACATGTTCTTCATCACGAGCTTTTCCCAACAAAGTTTGGTTGAAGCAAATTTGCCTTCACACACAAGTTTGGGATTTATATTTGTCTTAAATTTCCCCGTGGGAGCTAATGTTAAGTTTTTTGAACTGTTCAAAATTGAACGAAACAATTTTCAAATCAAAAAAGGAAATATGGGAAAGAGGTGTCCTCGCCGAGATCTTTTGAATGAAAAAAAGTTTGTTCGAATCGTAAAATTATATCAAACGTTATTGTGTGTGTGTGGGGGGGGGGGGAGGCAGACAGACCGACAGACCCATATTTTCCCAATCTCAGTACCCTACTTTCCAGTTTTTCATATTTTGATACTTTTTATTATTTTATTTATGTTTGACTTTTTTTTAAGCGATATTTTTCAGATGCATTAAAACTTTCGTGCTTTTTTCTACTTTCTTTTACTTTTATGGGAAAGTAGGCTAAAACGAGAGGTGTGTTTCCTATTTACAGACAGTTAAAAGTTATAGAAAATTCTTGAAGATCGTCATAGCAGTTAGTGACAACAATAAGTACTTCTGTATTATTTTTTTGATCATAAAAAACCCCAATAATAACGGGCAGTGAAAAAAATCAAAATGTATGCAAAATGGAATTTTTTTTTCAAAAAGTGATGCAGACAAACTGAGCCATTCTAAAAATGCAGGCGTATGGTAACCCAAAACTTGGAAATAAAGCAGCATTTTCACCACTTATTTCTTTTTCCTACTTCTATTAAAGTTTTTAAAGAATCCAAGTCCTCGAAATAACATTTGCTGATAACAGGAATTTTAAGAAAAAAACCATATTCAACTCCTCACATTTTCCTTTAGATAATTAGAAAAGTGCCGGCATTCCCGCACGCGTGCGCCGGGTTCTCATAAACCCTGAACCCGGAATGTTGGGTGGGATCGAGGAATCCTTAATGGGCCGAAATAGCGTGTTTGAACTGTTATTGAAAGAAGAAGCGATTCTTCCATTGACCTCGTTACCTACTATTAAGCTGACAAACCGAGCTTCAAAACATTGGGCTTACTCCCACAGTTTAAGCAACAGATTCCTCAGATTCTCGAGGTCCCGAAGAAAAATGGAAGAAAATGACAGTCATTTTGATTCCAAAGTGACGGAAATTGAATCATAACCTGCAGCATCCAAAAGCAAATGCATGTGGTTCTTCTATTTTGAGTTTGATGAATTGGTAAATGAAGTCGAAAGATCTTTATTTTAGAGATTTCTGGTTAAGGGAGATTTTCATAGAATCTACAACGTGATGCAGGCCAAGATCGTTTTACTTGACCCTCTTCATTTAGAACACTCTCAGAATGGCATCCTGAAATCTCAGTAAAGCTTCGTCGTATTTGTCAATGGCTGACCCACCCAGCAAAAAAAGAATCGTTGTAAATGTCGAAAGTTTTCTTTTATGATTGAAGAATCCTCAAAAGTGAGCGATGCATTTCTGGAGAGTGTAGAAGTTACCTATCAAGTTGAAGGAGATACAAATCAACACAAACCTTCTCCAATTAGAACGTTCCCGCAGCAAAAGTTACCTGACTAATAAATTTTCAAAATCAATCATATTGATAAACAATTTAGTTGATTAACAAAATAGTTTTAAAGTCAACAAGTCCACCAGAACATATACATACGAGGTGGGACCCAAAGATAACCGGATTTTTGCTCTAAAATATTTATATATTGGTATTTAAATATTAATATTATAATATTTATATAAATCATGAAACTGCAGTCCTCGGATGGATTAACTGAGCTGGCGGCGTATTTTAAGTATTTCTGCTTAGCCTTGGCTTAGGGCGGTAACTTTCTACAAAATAGAACATATGCATATACTCAAACGCGAATGCTCAAACCTCACGAATTTCTTTAGTAGAAAATATGCTTCTTAATCAAGTTTTTGCCGGATATTTATTATCATTTATTTATTTGCACAACTAACTTCTTCTTGATAAGTGTTACATAAGTTTGACTATGTTCTAAAGACATGAAGTCTGTAGGTCTGTAGGACAATTTTTCTTTCTTTTTTTTTTCTTGGTAATTAAATGTGCTTTTTATGTAAAATGCACTTCCTTATTCAAACCAAACGCTTCAAAATTATTGCGAGTCATACCAGTTATACCAAATGTCACCAAACTTTTTGACGCTAAAGATAGAACTATTTAAAGGGAATTATCATAACGTGGTGTATTTGGCACGTTTTCAAAGTTGGAAATTTTTCGATAATTGGGAATTTGGCACGGTCGTCAAATTTATGGCGATAATTATTTTATTTGGGTAGCCCTGTTGGGTATTCTCTCTGTTGCCTGATTGTGAATCCCAGATATTTCCCTAGTTTTTTCCCCTAGTCCCTATCAAAATATCCCAAATCTCTTAATTTTATCTTTTTTTAGAATTCGATACCCTTGACAAGTTTACTCGAAGTATTCTTTACTGTTTTTTACAATGTTTGGCTACAAATGATTCGATTTATAAAGCTGTACCTGCACTTTTCGTAGAAAATGAGTTTTTTTATTCCAAAGTAAATAAACAAATAAAATTTAAGAAAATCTGTTAATTAGTATAGACGTTTACATAGGTCACAATCCTAAACATGACAAAACAAAGAGTAAGATAAACATAATGTTGTAGGGTTAAAATTTTTCAAGCATGATTTTTCTTACTAGCTTGTTTTGTTCAAAAGGTGATTATCTTCTTGTATTCGTATAACAAAAGTATTTTCTAAGAATATTGCTTGCTGTTGACGGGGTCAGGGTCAATTGCCATTCCCCTGGCTTTGGAGAACTATTGTATTTACATGAAAGTGGGCTCGTTTTTTTTTTTTTTTGTTTTTTTTTTTTTTGTAATTTACATTGAATATACACCTTCCGTCCCCCCCCTAGAAAAAAGTTAACTGACAGTCCAGGTTGTATGCGAAAAATAAATAAACAAAATATTTGGACAAATCGAAGGGGAAAATGCTAACTGCAGCGAAAGAAATCAATGTTATCGTCAAATGTGAAATTAATAGGAAAGGACTCCGAGTGACCCATCACTTTCATCGATCAACAAGCTTATTCTATTAATCGAATGGGCGTGGAGAATCTCCTATTATGTGTCACGTACGAATACAAGAAGATAACCTTTCGGAATCACTTAATATGGAAATTCTACCCAAACCGTAAACAATAACATTTCTTCCTCTTTTTTTTTTTTTTTTTTTGAACTTTACGTTATTAGAAACACTCATTAATTCAGAGTACTGTTTTTTCTTTTCTAAAATATTCTTCTTCTTCTTCAGTTCACTCCGACTCCAACTCTAACTCTCACTCCATTTTTTTTTCAAACTTCCTCCCCCCCCCTCTACCCCTCATAGGAAGAGAAAAAAACTTATCACGGATAATAAAACATTTTTTTAATGACATTTTATCGTCTTATTTCATTTTCAACCTAAGATGCATAAAACCTTAGAAATTCAAATTGAAAATCCAATTTTCAAATAGTTGCGCTTTTTAAAGTAATATTAGCTGCATCGCCCGGCTTTGCACGGTCCACCTCGAAAATATAAGTTATGTCAAGTGACGCGTGTTCAACACTCAGGCTTAAAAATAAAATAAAATAAAATAAAAAAATAAAATAAAATAAAAAAATAAAATAAACAGTAAAATTT
Organism: Uloborus diversus; assembly: GCF_026930045.1. Taxonomy (NCBI): domain Eukaryota; kingdom Metazoa; phylum Arthropoda; class Arachnida; order Araneae; family Uloboridae; genus Uloborus; species Uloborus diversus. Next base: position 116,747,313 of record NC_072734.1, on the reverse strand, counting down.
TGCTGCAGATTGCGGAAAAATAACGAAAAAGTAAACATTTTAAATCCCTCACTACAAGAAAAGCCTTTAAAACAAAAGTTTATTTGAAACTTGAATTTTACTTGTTCATATTCTTAAAAAAATTGGCAACAGATCTTTCGTGTCCATACGATTTTCTTCACGCTATAAATTTTAATAAAAGCATTTTTACGGAAAGTTGAGATGAAACACTGAATGATAATTTGAGTGGAGGAAAGTTTTAGAAAAAATAAAATAATAGTTTTAAAAACTAAAAAAACACGCGTTCGTTGCAAACTGAACTAAAAAGTGAAAAATTATCTTTGAATGATAATAGTTCCCCAATCACTTAATTTTAATGTACAGGGTGATTATTATTAAAGTTCCACTTTCAAAACGCTGTAAAAATAAAGCCGCTGGTCAGAATGACTTCAAACTTCAACGGAATATTATCGAAGAAGGGGGAAAACGAATGGCAGAAGAAAAACAAATAGTTGGAAATTTTAGCAATAGATGGCTCTGCAGGTGTCAAAATATGTAAATCAAAACGTCTGTCATGCACACGACTCATTAAGGTTGCCATTTCCAGACAGCCTGGCCGTCCCGATCACCTGATCTTAACCCGTATGACTTCTAGCTATAGGGCTATCTGAAAGCTGTTGTGTTCAATGCTCCAATTGCAAACTTTGCTGAGCTGAAGGCACGCACTGCGCAACACATTCTAAACGTGACCCCGGAAACACTTCGATCAGTTGTGGAACATGCTGTTTCTCAATTTCAACTTGTTTCAGAAAGCAGGCGGCGAACAGCATATTGAACATCTTTTGCGCCAGTCTCATGAAAATTAAAGACCGATTTGATTTTTACTGATGCTTTTTCTGCGGTTTTTGGCCTCAGGACAATTAAAACCCGATTTTGTTAAATTATGATGCTTACAGCGCCATCTATTGCTAAAAATTCCAACTATTTATTTTTCTACTGCCATACGCTTCCCCCCGTCTTCGATAATATTTCGTCCAAATTTGACGTCATTCTGACCAGTGGTTTTATTTTTACAGCGTTTTGAAAGTGGAACTTGAATTATAATCACCCTGTATTACAAAAAAAGCGTGGGGTGCTGTCTATTTACATTTTTGCTTGGACAACAAATGGAAGAAATTCAAGACAACTGATAGGAAGCCCCCCACGCTTTTTTGTATTACATTAAAATTAAGTGATTGGTCAACTACTATCATTCAAAGTTTATTTTTCACTTTTTAGTTCAGTTTGCAACGAAAGCGTGTTTTTTTAGTTTTTTAAACTATTATTTTATTTTTCTGTTTTTTAGTCTTATGTTGGAGAATTATCAGGCGACGAAATTGTATTTATAAAACGAGTGCGAAGTAATATCTTAAAGTTAAGACAAGGGCATCCCGATGGGAAGCTGTTGTGAGTCATCGATGTATGTTTGCGGAAACCATATTAATATTACTTTGAAAATTTGAGATGCATTTGAATAAAAGTTTTGTTCAACAATGGTCTGATCAGCCATGAATTTCCAATTGAAGGCTCACCTAAATTTTGGCATGAAATTAGTTAAAAACAATTATATTTCACGTTCTAATTACCTTGGAACATTGGAACAAATTTTGTCTGATGAAGAAATATTAAAGGTTTTTGTAGATATTTTAAAATAATTTTTGCGAGCATTTTTTAATGTATTTTTAAAAAAATTTCCTTTTTCACATTGTTGGGTTTATGCCAAAATATTGATTAAAATTGGAGGAAACTAACAATTAAAAGAGCTAATTAATTAATTTGATTATAGAATATTGCATTGTCATCGGATCTGAGGTCGCGTGCCAAATTTCAAAAGAATCCGATCGCAGGAAGTGGGCGAAATTTGAGCTGCAAGATTCCGTTACAAGATACATACATTCATACATACATACATACATACAGGTGAAACTAATAAAAGCGTGTTAATAATAAAATAGGAATTTTATGTCCAAATCTAAGTGTCATAATTAATATATATATAGTTTTTACTTGAAATCTTCGCTAATTGTTACCGGAGGATTATGTTAAATAGCCAAACATAAAGCCGGAAGATTACGAATCCATCGATACCTGGTTTGATGGTCAGCACTGTCGTTCGGGAGAAGTAACTTGGACATACATACATACATAGTTACATACATAGGTACATACGCTCAGTTTTTAATTATATAAAATTACTCAAAGAACAAATTTTTTAAAGAATTTGAAAAAAGGATTAATTTTCGCCCCTTTTAATGTTTGACGAATAGATGTCCATCAAATCGTGAACTTAACAAATTTTCAAAACTGTCGCGGGGGGGGGGGGGGGAGAAGCTTTCTTCAAGGTCAAAAACTTTTTCTTCGAACTGGCTGCCATCCCGGGTTATACTCATCTGGGGAATGACAGCCCATATTTCTACTTCTCTCAATTTTTGATTTAAATTTTATTGCCTGCTTTAGAATTAATTTAAATATGAAGATAGTAAAATTAACTGCAATTATTGAGTGTTTTAATCAAGAAATCATATACTTATTTAATATAATATATTTTATTGCGAACCAAACTCATAGAAATAGTCTTTAGATTTAAAAAAATATTTATTACATTTTAATGAGTCTTTTGGATTCGCGCTTTCGCACTAAAAAATATTTGAATTTGCCGCCCTCTCAGAAGTTTCCTCCCGTGTAACGGGTCACCGACTTGCCTCCCCCCTTTCCCCCTTTAGATTCGGCACTGGATTTACCGTTGCTTAACTGGGCCTTGGAATCAGAATCCTATGATTCTCAGAATTGTATAGTTTTATTGGTTAATCAGCCAGTGTAAAGCATGTATATAAAATACTATTTCAGGAAATAGCATTTTTTTAAAAATCATCGGGGGAATTTTTTTTACTTAAATCATTGCTTGTTCGTTTTAATATTTATAAAGTAGCTTTTTTTATGACATTTTATTCTTCTGAATTCAAACAATAACAGTAAATACCTTAAATACCTTTTTTTTTTTTTTTACAGTTTTTTGGGGATACATTTCTTTCACTATTTTATAAATGACATCGAAGTAAAAAAAAAATATTTTATTATTTTCATTTGAAAGTAATAAATTCAGATTCAAAAACAACTTCTACTTAGAAAATATTGGGTAACAACACCGTTTGCTGACAGTTGCTGTTTCTTAAAGAAAGTTATAAACATAAGCAAACTAGCGGGTCGCCTCGGGTAGCCTGAACAGAAAGTGCAATAAATAATCAAGCCAGCTGATTGCCAATAACCAGGGCCGACGAGAATAGGAGAAGAATAAATTTAAAAGTTTTATGGAAAAAGGGGGCCCGGCGACGAAACTGACTAGGGTCCCTCTTTGGTTCTCGGCGGCCCTGCCAATGACAGCTATTTTTTAAATAGTAGCCCTTGGTCTTAATACATGTAAGCGAACCACTTGGCCGACAGCTTTTTGGAGAATCAGTGAAAATTAAAGAGAAGAAGCCGCAGTCGAAGTCGGCGTATTTTCTATAGACTCCTGCTCCACAGCCCTGGTTTTAAATCCCTTTCTTGGCCCTATGTCGTGAAGGCCCTTCGCAATTGCGACACAGTAAGTTCGTCACTCTCCCAACTCAAAAATTCAAGTTCGGGTTACGGGCGTCTCTGAACATGGTGATCCTTTACTTTTTTTTCTTTCATCCGTGTATCCATTAAACAAAGTTCTATTGCGAAAGTTTCAGCTTTTTTTCCCCCCTTTCTTGTTTTTAAGTTTTCCAATCAAAAACTACTGTTTGGGACGATTAAGTTTCGTTATTAGAACCACCTATCGCTTCGCGGACTCTCCGCTCAGTGCTCCTCCAGAGGTCGCTGTCGTCTCAACATTGGCGCAGTGGTCACGTGTATCGGTCCGCGGCTCTGCGGGATTGATCGCTCCGTCTCAGTCGATGGCCGTGTTCGAAGAGGAAGAGGAGGACGCGGGCGGCGGGCGACCGCTGCCGCCCCAGCGCCCCTTCCGCCCGTTCCGTAGCCACGAGGAATACCTGTACGCCCTGAAGGAGGACCTGGCCGAATGGTTGCAGGGGCTCTACGGGCTGAGCGTTTCGGCCGACGATTTTCTGGACGCCCTGGAGACCGGGGTGCTCCTGTGCCGGCATGCCAACCGCGTGATCGCAGCGGGGCCCCCAAGTGGCGGGGCCCCGGCCCTGATATACCGGCCCGAGGTGCAGCCGGGCACCTTCCACGCCCGGGACAATGTGCACAACTTCATCGCGTGGTGCCGGGCCGGGCTAAGGATCAAGGAGTGCCTGCTCTTCGAGACAGACGATCTGGTGATGCGGAAGAACGAGAAGAACGTGGTGCTTTGCCTCCTGGAGGTAGCGAGGAGGGGCGCCCGGCTGGGGATCCCGGCGCCCCTGCTCGTGCAGATGGAGCGGGAGATCGACGCCGAGATCGCGCGGGGCACGCCGCCCTCCTCCCTGTCGCTGAGGGGCAGTTCGGACGAGGGGGGCCACGAGGCAGACGACGATTCGGAGTACGAGCCCCCGGCGGCGGCGACGCCCCGGCAACAACAGATCATCACAAACGACCTGAGGTCCCTGCACGAAAGGGTGAGTGGATATATTTCCGTTTTTTTGCCATTCCGTTTTGAAATCGTGTAACTTCAAGGGTCCAACCAGAAGTTTCCTTGAGGGGGCTGATTCATAGAAGTCCTTACATATATGTACATCTAGCAAAACATAGAACAACTTGATGACGTTGTTGAAGCCAAAAATTTTTAAAAGGGATCTTAAATCCCTTACCATCATCCATAGTTGCATCCCTGTTGAACTACAGGTTTAACTTACAAGCTCCTGATTTAGCAACTTGTCTGACTTGCTAATCTTACTAAAGTGTTCCTTATTATTTTGAAACAAGTACTAATGTCATGAATGTGCACAAAATTCTAAAAATCAAGAAAAAAAATATCAGTCGACTATGAGTTATTGTCTAAAGCTTAAAATAATATTTTATATTTACTGTTTAAGATCGGAACACGCAAAGAAAGTTATCAGGAATTAACGGAGAAACTTATGACTAAGGAAAAGTTCGTAAGAGAACTCAATACAATAATTGAGGGATAAATCCTCAGAGGAGGATTCCACACACTTGGGGGCTGCTTTGTCTAACGAATGTTAACATTTTTTTATGCGCAGTTTTGGATCACTTACGGAATCATATAATATGAACCTACTATCTGTTGACAATTATTTCGACTTTATTATACGTTCTTTAGAAGCGTCTGATTAATTGTAGCGTTCTAATTTTTAATCAGATTTTAGAACATAATTTGATTTTTTTCATAGCTAAAAAATACGAGCAACAAGTGGAAACGATAAAAATTCCTTGACATAATTTTTATTTAAAAAACTCTTATACCTATTGGTACCTATTTCAAGTCACATTCACTTAAAGACTTTTCTGCAAGTGCTGTAGCTCTGCTGCAAAGCCACATTTACGTATTTCTTGTCGATTTTCCGACGAGCAATGCAGTCTGCTCTCCTACCAGTATAAATAGACGACAGTCGATTGATGGGATGACCCGATTATTTTTATGGCAGCATCACTTTGATGTTTCGATTCTGATGTCAAAAGGTTTATTTTTTTTATCAGGGTATCAATTTCACTTTTTTTTTTCGTATCTTTGATTTTGTTTTCTGTTTTAACCTTTTAAGGACAATGGGACATGTATCTTACAGTTTCCGTTTTTTTTTTTTAAATAAATTATCGAACACAAATAACTTGTGAATTATTTTTTTTTCGTATTATTGTGACATCAAAATCTTAATATTAGTGAAATGACAATAATAGTGATAGTAAAATAATAATAGTAATAAATATAAAATAATGATAATAATAATAAATATAATAATAGTAATTGTGTTAAAAAATGTTGGTGATAATAAATAATATAATAATAGTAATAACAATAAATATATATGTTAAAAAAGTTTTAAAGTCAAATTGTAACTAAATATTTTGTAAATATTCTGTTTTTTTTTTTTTTTTAAAAATACTGCAAATGAAAAATACACCTGCATTCCTTCTTTTAATACCTCTACATTTATTCAAGAATAAGGGAAAGTGAAGATGAATAGAATGGTGGGAGGTATGGAACAGCTGAATTTTTGTACCCCCCTCCCCAAAGGGGGGAAATTATATTTAACTTGCCCAACAGATTTATTATAATCTGATACATCTAATGGACAAGCTACGAATATATTTTCACATTTGATTTCAACATATAAATGCAGCTGTCCCATTCCTCCCGACTCTTTGCTACTATTTAACTGAAGATTAAATGTAGGTAATGACTTTACTATCGAGTGTAATATATTTATCAAATTTTGGAAAGTAGTTGTTGCTTTGGTTCTGTTGTGAATGAAATAGTCTCAATCACAACATCATCATTTACATAAAATCCGCAGAACCAATTTTCAAAAAACTTGACATACGCATTATTTGTATCGCCATTTAATAGTTTTATGTAGGCATAAAAAATCTCCATTCTCTGCCGCAAAGCTTTTGGTACTTAAAGAGTTAACTAACTAGGAATGAAACAGAGAACTTGACCGACACCAAACATATTTTATGACAAAGGAATTACGTAGGGGAATGTGGGGCAAAGTGAAATGATTAAGATGACTGGTTTTTTTCAAAATGAACAAATCGGAAATTTTTTTTGAAAATTACAGTACATAAAGAAAGAACATTGTATTTTGCAATAAAACGTGCGTTAAACCAGTATCTTTTGTTTTTGGCATTAAATTTGTGTCTTCAAAAAAAAAAAATGGAAAATTTTCACCTATTTTTTTATGTGGCAAAGTGAAAATAAAATTTTTTTCTAATGAATTACTATATTCTATTCGGTTATGAAACATATTTTTGATCAAGAGAATCAGTAAATAAAAGGTTGAATGAAAACTTAAAAGATAATGACACGATAAACGAATAATTAAATGAATTAATCAATTAATAAATGGAGAAAAATAAATAAGCGTGTAAAAGAATGAATGAATAAGAAAATTGGCGAATGAATCAATAAATAAGTGAATTACTAAATGAAGAAATGTAATTGAATTAATTAATAAATGAAAGCGTAAGTGATATATATTAAATGATTGAGTGTGTAAATGAAACAAACTATTTCACTTTGCCCCGTATGTACTTGTCTAATTGTGCAATTTATTTAAAAGACAAAAAATCTTAATATTAACTAAATTAATACTGCATTGAATATTAGGAGCTCTCAATTAGTATTTAAAATGTTAATAACAAGAACGTTTTGATTTTATAGTAGCAAAAATAATTTTTGACTTGCAGCAAAATATTACAATATAAGTATCAATTTTTGAAAATTGCTTGTATTACCAAATGCTTTAATCATCGGCGGTATTTTTTTAATGAATGGAATAGACTACATATGGCACTATATAGTTAAAATAATACCAGACAGGTGGAGCAAAATGCATAGTAAATATTTCACCATTTCGCTTTGCCCCGCTATTTCACTTTGCCCTATATTCCCCTACTTGTGTTTAAATAACAGAAATATGTAACTTTTAGTACGTAATAATAAACAATATGAGAAGAAAATGTAGATTTCTTTACCAATGGGCAGTTTTCAATAGTTATTTTCGTGAAGTAATTTATTATCCTGCCTTTGACGTTGACAAGAATGTATGAAAAAAAAAATGAATAAATGAAAATATATAAATTAGAATCCAACCTTTCGATGTAATGGCACTAATCTTTCCGCAATAGTTCATTACGCACATGCCAACAACAACACTAATGCATGGAAAACAACTTTGAATGATGATCAAATTATTGGAATTAGTGCTGCGAAAAACTTTTTACAATCCACGGAAAACTCGTGATGACTGAAAATCACCGCATTTTGTACTGAAGCTGTTAGATAATTAACAGAGCACACATTAGTCTGGTTCAAAATTCAACAGATTCTGTTCCTAGATTTTAATTTTTTAAAGGATTCATTGATTTTTGCGGAGATTCTATTTTTGAGATGCGAAAGCTTCTGTTTCTGAAACTGATCTTTTTGTGATCCGTCTGTTATAGAGGTTGATATTGCTGCTTACGATCTGTTTCTAAGATGAAAGCTTTTGCGAAGGGTTCGTTTTGGAAGCAGAAATTTTTGTTATGAGTATGTTTTTGATTTTGGTATTTTTTGAAGGGTTTAATTTTGCGGTTGGGATTAGTGATTGCAATACCGATATACCGAATACCGGCATTTCGAGCTATTTTGCAGTTTCGTAATACCGGTATTTGCTGAAGTAAAATACCGGTATTTTTGGTATTAGCTAAAAATAATCATCTTTCAGTTAAAGTTTTCGATTTAACTTATTAGATACACGTTGTTATTTTATAGGTGCATACCTTTTTCAATGAAACATTATCAAAATCAATCTATTTATGATACTTAAGCACGAGAAAATAGAGTATAATTGGATGAAGGGTTTTTATGGCTTTTTGTGCACCATGTTTTTATGTTTTTAATATCCTTGATTGCTCACTAGCCTTTTTTGTAAAAGTGAATTTCAAGTGTTGTTACAAATGTATTTGTGCTATGAATTATATATTCCAACCATCAGTTGCAACAATATTTTATGACACATATCTTTTAACATTTGACTCAGCTGTACTGAATTTTGAGAAAAACCTTTTTTAATATTTGACTCAACTGTACTGAATTTTGAGAAAACCTTTTCCTTTTTAATGTAATAAATGTCACCGGTATTAGAGCACTGTTTTCTCTCGCTATTTTGCTGTATATTTGTCGAGATAACACTTAGCAATTATATAGTACCTCAAAAGTTTGCATAGAGGAAAGGCACAATCAACTGGAACATATTTTCAGATCTTTTCATAATTGTAAATAATTTTTCAAAGAAAATAAAAACGAAAGCGATAAAAAGACACTACAAAAAAATCAAGTTTAGTTAAGTGCAATATAAATTTCAAACCAAAGGGTTTATAAAACACAAGCCTATCCTGATCAAGAGAAAATTGTTGAGGATGATGTTAATATTCGAAAAGAATTGTCTCTCGAAGGGAAATTATAACTGGGTGTATTATACCCCCCCTTCCCAAAAAAAAATGCCCAGAATAGAAGAGAAACACGCGCATTATTTACAGTATTACCGACTAGCAGGAATTCATAATGAGTATTTTCAACTGCAAACAATCCGTACCCTAAAACGAGTTCCAAGCTTACTGACAATTCAATATATGCATTATGCTTCTAATTTTCATTTATTTCTTATTATAAAATTTGTTTCTTCATTTTATATTTGTTCACAATACATTTACTTAAATAATGAACTTTTTGCACAAAATTATGAAATATGGCAAAGAAACAATATTTAAAAATCATTTATTGAGAAATTCCGACCGGTATTAATACCGGTATTCTGGTATCACGTTCTAAAAATACCGAACACCGGTACTATTGCATATTGAGTCTGGTATTGCAATCCCTAGTTGGGATATTTCATATCTGTCATGATTCTTTTTTATGATCGCGAAATTTTGAGGGTTCTTTTTTTGCGACACAAAAGGACCTTGTTAGTACTAATCATTTATAGAGCAATTCTGTTTAGCAAACAAAGTGTATACTCTGAAGTGGATACCGTGTAAAGAGCAAGTAATAGAAAGATTCAATACACTCCTTTCAACTTAAAGTAATAACCTTAAATAATTGTTCTTAATAATTTTCGATAAAACCGGTTACAGCGTGCTCGAATTTAAAGCTCAATTTATTAGCAAATGGATGGTCTGCTAAAGCTGTCAGAATTTTTTCCTGCTCTGGAAAAATTAAGTAAAATTATGGTTCATAAAGTTCTTAAATGTTTGTCAAATGTATTCTTAAAGCTTCTTAAACAATCATCGTTAGGGCTTTATGTTCGGGGTATAACCCTCCTATACCGAATACGATTAAAAATATTTGCATAACTAACATGAAGATCCCTTAATATCAGTCGATATATTAAAACAGTGGCGTAGCGAGAATTTTTCAGGGGGACAGGTATAGGAATTTTTTTGAGGTTAAAGGCCGAAATGCGTAATTTTATACCCTTGCTTGTGTGTTTCTCAATATACTTAGGTGCTTTTTAGGAAGGAGGGAGGCTTACACTCCCCCCCCCTGGCTGCACCACTGTATTATAGTATATAATACTAAGAAAATTTAGGAATTTCTTTGTTTACCATGAAGAATAAACTGTAAGAATATTCCTCTGTAATCTTTCCGAGTCTCGTTTTTTTATGATGCCTTGTTATAACGAATAAATATGTTGTTATTTTTATATTCTTCTAGAAATGGGTTCGTCGGCACCATCAGGTGTACCTGCATTGAACTTACTCATCAGTTAGCCCGTATCAACATTAAAACTGTAGCGTACCCATGGTTACTGGCAGCGATATTGCTTGTAACTATTTAGTAAACTTGCAAATGACCGTTTTTGTCAGAATCAATATTTCCACCTGTTGAAAGGGTTGCAGTTGTTAGGCTGAGTAACCGCAGCCTCACTGGCGCGTCGGACGTACCCTTTCCATGACGCATCCACTCCTGACGGGTATTTCCCACGTGTTCTCCCAATATACTATAGTTTCCAGCAATTTTCCAAACATTAGGCTAAAGTGTAGATAAATGTTTGACTCAGCTGTTGGATTTGGGGAAGAACTAATTGAAGGGGAGTGCCTTTCTAGAATATGTAATTCAAGGGAAGATAATTCGGAATCTTGTCACCCCGTTTCAAATCATATTGCGTGTTTATATTGGCTAATAGTCGCAAGCAATTATCTTTCCAGTACAAACACATCCAAATTAAATATTTCGCAAATTTGTAATGAAAATACACACATTAACACATCGTTTAAGCATAAGAACTGGAGCTATTTTCTGTTTTAATAAATTATATCACACCAAGCGGTTTAGCCTCACATATTTCAATACGCGCTAAAAAAAAAAAATTCAATGTGTTTACTAGTTAGTTCTTGTTGTCTAAATTGATAATTCATACGTAAAGTTTGAAAAATTTTCTTTTAAGTTATGAAATTTGAATGACTTGTCACTACTGAGTTTTTACGCTACCATGCACCAGTTATGTAAGCTAAGTAAGCTAACTTTGTGAGAGTTTTGTGGCAAGAATGAGCTTTAAATTAAGATTTTATGTCAATAACTAGTACGTTTTTCCAACTTTTGAATTTTGTCACTTTCCTTGGCGGGGTACGATACATTAAATTTAAAAACACATAAAACTACTTCCATCGTTAGTCTGCTTACTCATTTTCGGCGTCACTAATGCGTCCTTGTATTATGCGATGATCTTACATTCAGCAAGGATATTATTTGTTATCAGAGAGCTACTTGCTCATATTTGCTGTTGTTCATCAGCTAGCGGAGCTGCAAAAGCTCTATTCATTAGAATCCCTTTGCGATCCAAGCTTCTTCCGTTCGCTCACAATATTCATAATCTTCCAGTCCGTGTAATTTCAAAAGTATGCTCATACTTGTTTTAAACTTTTTCACTTTGAGAAAAATTGAACCTACACGTTGACTTAAATTTCTTTCTAATTAAAAAATAAATATTCCAAAATGTATAATTCCATGAGTCTATCCAGAAACAAATATGGTGTCCACTTTGCGACTCCTTCACAAAATTGCGAATTAAAAGTGGCTCTTTTCATAAAACTCCATATCGTAAAAGCGATCCCCTCCACAAAGTTCTGTATGGTAAAAGCGGCATTTTCACGAACTTTTCTACTGTATTTTTCTCAAAGACGTTTTGTATGTAAAAATTGTCCTTTAAATATTTTTAGCTCACAACAATGAACTCACTTAAAAGTAAAACATTTGTGAAAGAAAAATAAAAATCAACTTCAATTGCATCTGTGGGAAAATACTTATGACTGAATGTCTTATGCAGACATGAGAACTTCTCAAGCAGAAGAAAATCTTAATCAGCAATTACAAATCTTTATAGATGCAAAAACATTTCTTCAAAAGACTGTGAAGATGTTTTTAAAATTCCTGGAAATCGTTGTTTGTTACTTTGAGTTTGTCTTTTGATTAAAACTTCAAAAGCTGATAAACTATGATTGCTGATCTCTATCTATGATTGCTTATTGATTGCTTCTCTTTTGCTTATGATTAGAAATGTGTTTTAATGCTTTATTTTATGCTGTGTATATTTTATTCTCATTATACCCCTTAAGGGATTAAAATTGTAATAAAACCACTTAACTGCACACCGTATCAATTCATAAAACCAAAAAGTGTTCTTATTACTAAAGCTGAGTTGAAATGTATAGCATTAGATTAGTACAAGATAAGGATACCAAAAGAATTTAAGATTCTTAAACATAACTGCCACGCTTCGCCCTTTTCCCTATTCTACTTCAAGAATAAAACATGCTTTAAAAAACAATCTTTTGACTTTCTGACAAAGAAACGCAAACGTTGGCCCCCTTATCTTTATTATACTTTCAGATTACGTTTTTCTGACGTCCTTTCTTTAATATTTAACTTTTGTTGCAGAGTCCGCATCGTTGTATGTATATAATAGTTCTTGAATATTTGCATAATTTATTTTTTTGATGCTAAGGTACTTACGAAGAAATGTCTTTTACCACTTACAAGATTAGTTTCAGACCAGGTATAGCTGATTTTGTGCCAAAAGTGAATTTTTATTTTCTTTTGTAAGCTCCCCCTCCCCCCCCAAAGTCTACTTGCAGAATGTACTGAGCTGCACTTCATGTCATAAAAGACAAAATTAGCGATAACTGTGTAACGATTTTTAACAATATTCGCTGTAATTTGTGACTTCTTGTGAGAAATGTTTAAGATACTGAGAAATTTACATCAAAGTACAACCTAAAATGTGAATTCACTTTTATCTGATTGAAACCCAGAAATGTTTTTTTACGATTTTCGAAACAAAACTGATTAAAGTCAGTTGAATATTAAATGAACACATGATGATCGTCCCGCTTTTTAGCAACAAAATTTAATGCTGCGGCAGAGAGACTAAGCATTTAAAAAGCTGTGCTATTGCCATTTGTAGGAAAATTAATGAATTTTTGGTCGAGAGAAGACTACTTTTGAGCAATATTTTCATTAAACATAAAGATACTGTGAAATTTGAAAAAAAAAATCGTATTTGTAATTTTTTAAATTTCGAGTCATTAATGATTATGTTAAATACAAGCTTATTCGTAAGCTTATTAATTGTTTGGACACAGTAAAATGAGGTTAATCAAAATTTCTTTGTACCATGCGATTCAAAACAAGTACCTCGGCGGAGAGTCACCTAACACACGACACACATGATTATACTTTTAACATTTTCCTTCTTTTGCGCAGCAGACACATGGCTCACATTCAAAGGATACCTTTTTTTTTCTTTTCTCAGAAATTTAGTTGCATATATTGCAGTTAGCAATAAGTTAGTTGCATTTAGCAATAAATGCCAAAAACATTTTAATGTCTCGCTGAGCAGTTACCAATAGTAAAGAGAAGAACACATTAATATGTCCTCGGTCGTTTCCAGATGGTAGAGAAAGAACACAGTGTGTCGCTGGCTGGTTACCGAGTAGAGAAGGAACACAATTTGTTGCTGACCTGTTACTGATAGTAGAGAAGGAACACATCAACGTGTCGTTGGACATTTACCGATGGCAGAAAAGAACACAACGTGTCGCTTCCCGAGTACCAAGTAGAGAAGGAACACAATTTATTGCTAGCGGTTACCGATAGTATAGAAGGAACAAATTAGTGGGCATCGGACACTTACCGATACCAGAGAAAGAACACAATGGCTCGCTGGCAGGTTACCGGGTAGAGAAGTAACGAAATTTTTTGCTGAAACGTTACCGCTAGAAGAGATGGGGCACATCCGTGTGTCGTCGGACAGTTACCGATGGCAAAGAAAGAATACAACGTGTCGTTGTTCGGTTACCGAGTGGAGAAGGAGCACAATTTATTGCTGATTGGTTACCGATAGTTGAGAAAAACACGTTGGTGTGTCGTTGGTCATTTACCAATGGCAGAGAAAGAACACTGTGTGTCGCTGTTTGGTAACCGAGTAGAGAAGGAATATAATTTGTTCCTGAAAAGTTGTGTGTGTGTGTGGGGGGGGGTATGTATGTGTGTGTAGGCATATGTGTCTGTGTGCTGGCATGAATGTGTGGGTAGTTGTGTGTATGTTTTTGTGTGTGTATGTGTGGGTGTCTGTATGTATGCGTGTGTGTATGTGTTTGTGTAAGTGTGTGTATGTGTGTGTAGGTGTATGTGTGTGTGTGTAGTTGTGTATGCATGCGCGTGTGTGTAGGACATGAATGCAACCTGGAGACGGTTTTCGCTATAGGAGCAGCATCGTGAGGAGCCCGTCGACGGTGATGGTGCGGAGGGTGGCGGTGGGAAAAATCAAAAGACGCCAAAAACAGTCAAATGAGAACAATAAGCAATCGTGATTGCTAAAAAAAAAAAAAAAAAAAAAAACAGATTAACGTGCTGTCAACAGAGCGCCCCGAACTTAAAAATTTTGGTAGAGCGGAAATTCTCAACTTGCCGAATGGAACACCAAATTTTGCCGAATGGAACTCCAAATTTCACCAAATGGCGATAATTTTGCCGAATCGTCAGACAAAATTTGCCGAATAAAGAAATTTTGGAAGGTCATTGTGACCTCCGATCGGGGCACCCCTGGCTGTCAGACGTGACTGTCAGGGTTTAGACGAATGACTAAAGAAGAGTAATAAGTGAAAGTTAAAGTCATTACTTATAGTGGTGAACTTCAATGAAAAGATGAGGAACATTGACGTAAATATTATGTCTATTCAATAATACAAAAGCATATTTATTTAGTTATTTAAGTCCCTTAACCACTTTAAAAACAAAAATTTCCTTTCAAACACTTTATCTAAACGTCAACATCATCGTTCCCTACATCTAACTGACGCCCACTCTGCTACTTACCGATTCCGATTCGATCATTCAATGCGGATTATTTTAAGCAACTTTCCCAGTGCGATTATTCAACTTAAAGAACGAATGTGAAATGCTTCGCTGATTGCATTCTCTTACCCAGTCGAGTGAGTAACTGAATGCTATCACTATAAAACTGCGAGAAAACAAGCGATCGCTGGCGATAAAAAAGATAATCCTTTTTGCTCTCGTAGCCTAATGCTACCATTTGCTTCTCCGTCAATGACACGCGCTTTCTCTCGTTTCCTCGTGGAAAGATCGTTTCTCGTAATTCAACCCTTCCGACGGGATGCTTGGAACCTGGAAACGCGCAAATGGTTTTCTTCAATCGCTGTCGAATCTTATTATGGGCTTTTTTGCTAATACTAGCGAAATGGTTCCTCTTACTAAATTGGTGCCGCAGATAGCTTGTAGCCCCGTTATTTATTACTATGTGTAGGATTATAGAGAGAGAAGAGTGATTTTTGCCAGGGGCTGCGGAGTCTGAGGAAAAATCATCGGCTCTGACAACGACTCCGGGAATTTTAGAGACTCCGACTCTGACTGCGACTCCACAAGCACTGAGTTACGGACTTGAAGGGCAAATAATATACTCCGACTCTTGAATTTTCAAAATTTCGACTTCTGATGCCCCGGTTTTTACTGGATAAAAGTTTTTGAGTGAATGCATCCGGCGCGAAACACCAACGGGTTTAACCCAGAGAGAAGCAAAGAAGCGAGCGCTATAGGGTTTATTTATTTATTTTTTTTGGCTGTACGGATGAAAGCGGTTTTCACCAAACCACTACCGTTTGGCGAACAGAATGGTATATCTTTCAGCCAAGCGCGCAAACTAAGTTAAACACGTACCTAGCTTCACCATGATGGGACTAGGTGCCTGGGTGCCCGAGGGGTTGTGCACAGAGGCGTGCACCGAGGGGGGGGGGACACCTCTTGGCCCGGGCCCCAACTTGAAGGGGGCCCAATATTTTTAAAACGAGGGTTGAAATATAGGGGCAAACAATATGGAGGGAGCCCGGAAAAGTCATTTGTGACGGGCCCCAAAATTTCTGTGCACACACCTGGTTGTGCGTACCTGCGCGCAGTACAGGAGGTTGTTGGTTCGATTCTCACCGGTGCTTTTGATGATATGTCTTCTCATTGTGCTGTAAATCTTTCTTGTGTTGTCATAAGTCCAACCTCTCAAAGCAATGACACATTGTATTTCCATTGTGTATATTAACTATCGACAACTCAATAACAACGTAATGTGGCAATAAAGATGCCAACCTTAGAAAACCCCTCCCCCCCCCCCCTATTTGACCAATACTTTTCCCTAATGTTGACAACCAGTTTCTGCCTCGAGGAAAAATAACACACAATCTAGTATTTATATCAACTCTATGGGTGGGGCAACTAAAAAATAATGCAGAGCACATCAAAGTGAGACCCATTAAGGCAGCAGTTTTCAACCTGTGAGGCTAAGGGTGTACGCAGCTGTTTCCAATGTAACGTTCTGAAACATACACAGAAAAAACAATCAGTGTCAAAAAATTAAAATTCAGCGAAACTTCATCGGTACGTCAATCGTGTTTGAGCGCCCACACTACGAAAATTGTTATTTTTTCCACGAAACCTCAGTTTGAGAAATTTTGCACTCAAAGGCAAGTCTACCCATCGCATCGACAATTGATTGATTTAATTTATGCGTATGTCACTTATGTGCTTTAAACATCTACTTCTCTGTAATTTTGTGTCGTAATAAATAAATATGCGTTGGTGCACTTAAGGATAGCATTTATAAAATTGGATTATTACAAAAGTTCAAGGAACGCAAAAACAAAAAAAAAAAAAAAAAAAAAAAAAAACATTTAATAAATAAAAAAAAGGGGGGGGGGGTCGACGCAGGTGAACGAAGTTGGAAAGTCGTTGCTATAGGGCTTTTGAGTCAGTTAAACCAAATAACCAACCAGTACGTAATTTCGTTCCGTAAATGAAGTCAGCCCAACGCAAAGCATTATCGGAAAGAGAACAAAAAGTATAAAACTCAGATCTTAATGTTTATAACATTTTCCCAACAATCCTTCAGCTCACTTTAAATTCATTTTCAAAATCTTTCATAAATTGTGACATTACTTCCACCTTTATAAAAACGAGCTGATGTGTGCATCACATGACTTCCTTTTACTCTTGGGAATTTTAATGTGATTCAATAGTTTACTCTCTAAATATCACCAACAGTGGCCAAATCGATACCAGATTTAAAAGAAAAAATCGCCGAATTTGTCGCCAGGTTGGCGACGAAACTTGGCGACTAAAAGTCTGGCGATATATCGCCAAGTGTTCGCCAAATTATTACACCACTTGAGTTTACATCGAAATTAACAATGATTTCCCTCTAAAACGGGGCAAAAGACCCCCTTAGAAACACCCGACTGCAACCAAAAGGAAAGGTGCACAACTAGACCCCACTAGGAGTCCACGTGCCAAATTTAAACTTTCTAGGACATACCGTTTTTGAGTTATGCGAGATACATACGCACATACATACGTACGTACAGACGTCACGAGAAAACTCGTTGTAATTAACTCGGGGATCTTCAAAATGGATATTTCGGGTGTCTGTACGTTCCTAGGCATATATTCACGTGTGGTCGGGTCGAAAAAAAAAAAACAACATTCATTCGGGGGTGTGCAAAATAGAAATTGAGGCCGATTTGTGAAAAGTTTTTCGCAAATACAATACTTTTTTTGTAAAAGGAAGTTAAAAAAAAAGTGTGTGTGTGTGTATACCATCGAGAAGGAATACCAATGGAGGGAGCCATAGCAAATGTCTCAGTGAAATAAGCTTGGGACCCAATGTTTCCCAGGTCAGGTGACTTGTTTGGCTGGGAAGTTGTCGCGTTTTGGCACGCAATCGCTCTTTTGGCATTAAATATTTTTCAGACGACGCGACGGCGCTTATCATGAAGTCGGGGCTACAAATCAGAGCAACTCTGGCTCCAACTCCTTTACCGCATAATAAATAAATAAATAAATAAATAACGGATACAAATACAGGCCTATCATTCAAACTCCCCCTCCCCACTTCTTTCCGGATTTCAAAATATAACGTAACTGCATTTTTCATGTATTTTGATGTTTATTCTCTGAAATGACGGGCATGTACAAATAGTTTAAAGTGTTCAGTCATTGACTGAAAATTTATGGATTCATATGTATTGTAATCAATGTTTTGAAATGATTCCATACGCAGGCATACTAGTATTTAAATTGAAACATAAAAATAGCAAATCCTTATTCTTGCGCATCTGCTGTTCACAGGAGCTTGGCGAGAAGATACTCGCACAAAGCAAATGTACACAAAATGCTTAAGAGCCGTTAAAATAATTGCTAGTTAAGTAAAAAGTGGTTTTATGGAACTAAAATGTTATTTGCACTCAAGATATACAATGTTTTATAGCTTTTATAAATAAAATAAGTACAAAAATTAAAAAATTAAAGGCAACTGTGGAATATGTACTCATTGAATGCATATAAATGTTATTTTTTCTTTATTTAGAAGTAAAAAACATTCGTACATGTTAGGGAAAAGTTACTGGACCTCCTGGTGTGGCTTTTTCCTCACAGTTTACAATGCTAGAATACTGCACTATGACTATAAATCTAATTTTTTCCTTCTGAAGTTAAAGGTTGTTATCATGCATGACTTCAGCTAATGAAAACTTCTTCAGCGGTTACGGTCAACTCGAAATTGCTCCCCAAGTCACATGGTACAGTTGCCGTATCGGGATAGTAGGGTTGCACTCTCTCCATCTATTCCTTCTCAATGGTGTATACATACAAAACCTTTTTTTAGTCGTATGAAAAGTACGAGAAGAATTTTTACACGGCAATAAATCGTGCTTAGTTGAATAATTTGCTTTAAATAGAAATAAACACGGATTATGTCAATGCCTAGAGTTTCTTCAGTCATTACTGTTTCCTTTGCACTCTTTTCCCCGTCAGTCATTTGGGAGAGAAAACTTTAGGTTTACATTTTTCCCTGTAAAAAATAAAGCATTGAGCTTTAGAGGCCTACCCAATAGTTTAAAGCAGAAACAGATAAGTGACAAGTAAAAAGATAAAACTTAGCAATATTGACTAAACATACAGCAGGCTAAAAACGCAAATCTCCGCCTAAGAGCAACAGTAAGACCTCTAATCTCAAGAATAACAATAAGATATCCCACTGTTGCTCTTAGGCGACGAAACAAACAAGTATACGTTCATCTCCCCCCCCCCCCGCCCTCCTATTTTGAAGCGGAATAAATTAAATTTTCAATTTTAGAAGAAAAGCAATATAAAAGTAGGATATCAATAATGCAAATTTTGGACATCATATCTCCCCCCCCCCCAAAAAAAATAGTAATATGATATCTCGGTCGGTAAAAATGGCATTTTAGCATTTTTTAGTTGCTGGGGTGTTCATTTATTTTGAAACGAAACCGATTGTTTTCATTTCTGTTGCAATTAAAGCATTTTTTTAGTCTGATTTTCGGATTAACTCCGCTATCGGTTTCGATTTGGTCACGTGACGAATTTGATATCAGATTGGTAAACCGCATGTGATTTCATCCACGTGACTGGTCGAAAAGGAGAGGGGAAGAAGTTTGACCATCACAAAAATTACCCGGATTTTTAATTAGGAAAGTAGCAATGAAGCTACAATTTTCCACCAGAAACATATTTTTTTCCCTGATATTTAAGTGCAGAGAAATAGAATCAAGTGTTCAAAAATTTAATTACGGAGATATTTCTGGAAATCATCTACTCTTTGAGTTCAGAAGGTCTATCCGCCACGAAATTGCCATTGAAATTGCGACCGTGAGCGTGCCTTGTTATTTCTTTCTGAGCTCTGAGCTGTAACAGATTAGACAGTTGTTTCCGGGCTTAAATTAGTTGTCCTTGATGACCCCTGAGCGGTAGAACCCCTGTGTTAACAGAAACGTTGGTCACCCAAACAGTCTTATCAAAATCTGGTGTTTATTTAACTTGGGCCTCACTTGCTTATCAATATCACCGTTGATTTACAATGGGAAGTAGGGAAATTTATCACTTGATAAAGCACCCCGGCGAAGTGTGGAATGGTAGGATCACATGTTATCTTCACAGGAATTCTGGGGCATCCAATTTCGAATATTCAAGAGAAATATTGGGATACATTTTGTTGGGTGACGATTATTCATTTCAAGCTGAGTTATGGAATCTGTTACATCCGACATAAACCAGCAGGCAGAACACCGGATAAGCTCAACTCAGTTTTACTCATAACGGACCTGATGATTATAATTAAATGGGGTCGTTCCAAAATTTTAAAAGTATTTTTATTTTCTGAAATAGCATGATTAAAAACATAGGATCTGACCATTTTTTGAATGATTTGACTAAGTTTAATATTTTTAAAAAATTACTTAAATCTATTCGCTTTTATTGTTTAACGCTTCTGCCGATGACATCACAAATAATGAAATGCCATTCACTGTTGCCATTTAGAAGAGCACAATATTTAATTCGCATCTTTACTCACGTGTACTGGCAACGATATGGTGGATAGCAAGCGTAGAGGCAATTTTTAATTGGCTGCTTGATTATCACAACGTGGAAACGCAGTGAAAAATGCGCCAAAGGACATCATTTGTGACGTCATAAATACTACGCCTTGTTTGAACGATTGGACATTTAAAAAAATTAATTAAAAATAACTGTTGGGAAAATGAAAATATTTTCTGGGTCCATGTTATTTTTTTGCTTATTCTAACGTTTTCTGTGACTAAAAGTAGTACTTTTGACTGAAGGAAACAACCCCATTATAGTTACAAAAGTGTTTAAAGCTTAATCGTAAAAAATTAAGTTCTGCGATGCTTGATGGAAATATTTGATCGTAACTGTCAGGTTTCGGCGATATATATCACGATATATATTCGATATTTATTTTGAAAATCTCACGATATTTTGGATATTTATTTTTTCAACTACGGTATTTTAATATAAAAAGTATATTAATCATAGTTATATTGTTCATTTATTATTAAAAATAATTAAAAATTTATGTACTATATTTTTATGATGTATTAATACATCCTTAATAAAACAAATTTAATATAATATTCCTATTTTACTTGTATTTTATATTCATAAAATTATTATCTAATGCAACAATTTTAATTCGTACTAAAAGTGCCTAGTTAGAAATTAAACTTTGCTCAGAAAAAGAAAATGTCTTATGACTGTGCACCGACTAATGTATATTATTTATTTCTGAAGTTACATATAACTGTAAATGTAGCTAACAGAAGAAAAATGAGTAAAACAACTAATGCTAAATAACTCCATTAAAATTGATAGAAATTTAAAATGAAATAGTAGATATAAAAATAATGAAAGAAACCTTAATTATAAGTCTACATAATTGTAATTATAATATGAAAAAATCAAGAGCTATTAGAGGATGCATTTACTAATTGGAAGACTTTAGTTTGTGCTAATTGAAAATATCGGATAGATATTAAAATATCCTATATATATATCAAAATATCGGATACTTTTGATATTTTCGAAAATATCATAATATTTTCGAACCCTGGTAACTGTTACTGTTGGACAAAGTGTTTTTTTTTCTTTTATGTCATACTAGTTGCACCCGCATGACTTTGCCCGTAGTAGAAAATTAAAAGATCTTTTGGTTCGCCTGTATATTGAAAAATAATGTCTGATGAATTTTTTGCCAATTGACTTGCCCATGTTACGGTTCCACGTTATGATAACTTCGTAATTTACTCGTCCATCTTATGATAATTTTGATCGGGAAAATGTTCTTAAAATTGGAATAGGAAAAAGAACAAAATCGAATTTTCGAAAAATCACTTCCAAGCGCACACCCCCATGCTATAAACTATTTCTGTGCCAAATTTCATGAAAATCGGCCGAACGGTCTAGGTGCTATGCGCGTCACAGAGATCCTGACAGACAGACAGAGATCCGGATAGAGAGAGATCCAGACAGAGAGACTTTCAGCTTTATTATTAGTAAAGAATACAGTATCTCTGATAATACTGAAGTTCTCATATACAAGATTCAACCAGACAATTATATTTATTACCAGATGGTAGATTTTTTAAAAGAAATTGTGATCTTCCAAATGAAGAACAGAAAAACATTATTTCAATGAAAGATTATTATAAAATACACTGTTGCTTCTTTATGTACTGTAATTTTCAAAACAAATTTCTAATTCACCATGAGTCTCCCCCCCCCCCCTAAAAATTACTCTGTATCCGCCCCTGTTCGAGGTAGGTAGAAAAGAGAAACGCAGCATTAGAAGCCACTTTAAATTCATGCCACAAATAATGCCCTGTATATTTATATTACTTATAAAATGAAATTTATTTTAATATTCTATACAATATTTTAAATGATAGAAATGGTGTGAGGTTTTGAAGTAAAAAGAGGGAGTTTTTTCAACATTTAAAAACTTTATTTTCCTGCATTAAAGTTAAAATACTCTATTTTGTATGTGACTCAGTTGTTCAAAATGGAAGGGTAGCCAAAAACGGAAACACCAGGCTGATAATTTATTTTAAATGGATTTAATAATTATTATTTTCAAATTTCAGATAACTAGTTCAAGTTTTTCTTCCTTTTTATGCCAGCAAATACCGCAAAACTTTTAAAATATGAGAAATATAAGTGGGGAAGTTTAAAGAAAAGAAATTGCGTCTTAATGTTACACTGAATGACTGTAATGAATTTGTTTCTGGAAGCAGGAATTTGTTTCTGTAAACAAGGATGTTTTTCTTACCCGCACTATTTTGAAATTTTTTATCCCATTATAGATTGAAATCGTCTCAGAATTAACATTATTTTTTTAGTTTACTGTGCTGTCCTACTTAAGACCTGATTGTTTACTGTTTTTAAACTTAAAATGTCTTGTTTTGAGTTACTGTTGTGTATTTCTTTTATACTTCTAATTATGGTTCTCAGAAAGTTATTTCAGGAAATCTTCAAAGTTCTCTCAGAACTTATGCGGAAAATATTAGGAGTTAATGATAGGAAAAACATGGCTAAATGCGTGAATAGTGAAGTGTGGCTCAAACAAATATATATTTATTAAATGTGTTTACACAAGTCATCATTCACACTTGTTTGCTTTGAGTCATCAAAAAAAAAGGAAGTAAAAATAGTTCCTCTTGATTGAATCTACAAATTGAATTAAGGCAAAAAAATAATGAAATAAATAAAGATGCGAATATTGTTGTTCGAAATTAAAACATCGATATTCTTTAACCATCGATTTTTAAATTTATTTTTTCTTAACACATTTTTAATTGATACTATTTTTGATGCATGATCTAATAAATGCTTTTCAGAGAAAAAGTAAGCTTAACTTGGAAGCGCCTGTATTAGCTCAGATTTTCGCGCTGTTAAAGCAGTCGGAAAATATATAAATAATTGATGATGCATATAATTTAAAAAATATTTTAATTCATTGTTTAGTTATTTAAATGATTTAAGTACCTGATAAATGCGTTCACAAAACACAAAACGTCGAAAAATCAATCGGAGTTAAAAGTAATAATTTCATAACGTCTCTTAGTTCAGCTTCTGAACAATCCAAAATCTATGAATAAAATATTCACTGTTTAATACAAACTGGTTAAATACAAACTGATAATGTTTGACTGATATTATTTAGTTCAAATTGATTTGTTTTTTGAACCCAACTCTCAACTTTCACTTTCGTCTGAATTACAAAGAAAAGTTAAAAACAGTATTTGCAGTACTAAATCTCTTCATTAATAATACTAATATTTACCCTGATTTCAAAATTCTAACACTAACGAAATAACAAAATGGTATATAGATCAACAAATTAATACCCAACATTAATTTACATTTCAAAATTAATGCCCAACTGTGTTCGGGGATTGTTATTATAACGCCATATATTCGGAATTCACGGCTTGTATCAATTTTTTTTTCACTTTTTTTCCTATTAAGGATAACCTTAACTTTAGTTAGTTAAAGGTAGACTTAGTAGTTAGTCCTATTAAAGATAACCTCATCCTTAAGAATCCATTTTTAGATATCTAACGATAGAAAACTAGTTGTTTAGATGATGAAACCGACTGATTAATGATAGAACTTTTATCTTATAACTTAATTTTCATAAATAGACTTATCAACATTTGTTTCCTTCTATGATACATTTTGTTCCAAACTTTAACAACAAACGAGCATGGAATGCAAAACATTAATGTTAAAAATCCATCGACATTAATTCGTCCGAATCAAATGTAAACACATTATAAGAAATTAATAAGTATTTGAATTTGATACGCGTTAAGTTTTTTTCATTTTGTAAATCCTAATGCAACAAATTTTGAGCACATCAGAAAGTTAGACAAAAATAAAAAACTTGCGAAATCCGGTAATTTTCTGAAAATGTTTGAGAGGCTTGTAGACCGACAGACAGGCGTATATTTTCCCCATCTTGACAAATATAATCTTTGCTTGCATTTTAACTTTATTTATCAATTTATATTTTCTTTATTTTTATTTTTTAGGAAATTTTGAGGGAAATAAAACTTTTAATCCTTTTTTTTTTTAATCATCCCTGATTTCATTTTTATTTCGTTTTTTATCTTTACTACTTATTCATAAAAGAGGGTATTCATAAAATTAATTTGAACTTCGACAGGAACATAAACACTTAATGTTTAATTCTTCTTTGATTTTCTGCCACTAATTTAAAAACTGCTTAAAGCAAATAAATATCTAAATGGCGAGATTTTGCAGATGCGGGAGAAAAGCTCGACATTCAGAAGCAAACTTAATCACTTCTTCTCTCCAGGTACAGACACCAAAGCTAAGATTCTCCTCCGAAACGAATCTTTAAGTGATCTTCTCCAGAAAACACTCCTCCCCTTTTCCCACCGCATCCTTCTTCATTCCGCGCATGTTCTAAGAACGTTCGATCGAATTCGTCCTCCTCCGCCTCCTCCTCGTCGTGTGCCGGCGGATGTTTCCCAATTTTCGGTGGCAACAGCCGCTTGAAGGTCGCAGGTCTTCCATTGTCAAGGTCGCCCGAACCCGAAAAGGAGCACCGACCAAACGAAACATTTAATGGAACCAGATGGAATTTTCTGATCTCGCGTGCAGTCTTCTGCAAAACGGGCACGCAGTTATCACTAACCCTGCCCATTATTTTCACGTTAACCAGTGTTTATTGCCACGTTTCTCATTACCCGGTGTATTTTGGGGGAGTCCAGTTCTCATTGAAATGGGTGTCATCCATTCCAAGAAGAGCCATCACGTCCTTATCTGGACATGATAGTGCGATAACTATCTGCCATTGTCTTTGTATAGCACCGCGGTTTCTGAGGTATACATTTTCTTTTGTCTTCATTGTGTTGCAGAAAATGTCGGCTTTCAGTTCTATAGTTCTGCGAATTCGTTCTTTGCAATCAAACGTATCCGGGCCAATCAAAGAAATTAATGTTATCTTGAAAAGGCAGATGCACGATTAATATATAAAAAAAATTGCCAGAAATTCATCTCGTATGAAGTTACTTCGAGCTATTAGAATATCTTTGAAACAGTGGGTTGTTGATATTGAAGTTAATGCTATCGTCTCCTCATGCTCACTGCTTGATTAGTCGTATCAATAAAACTTTTTTGTGAATACTATTTTAACAATTAAGGGTTAGTAAATATGAAAAACATTTTGAAAAAATAGTAAAGCTATGATGGGTGCTAAAAACTTGAGCTTTTGTTTGTGAAAATGGTCTTGAAAATCTTTTTCATTTTAGTGCAACTGTTCCTTGCTTCTAAAGTTTAAGGAAAGTAATTACAAGAGCTAGACCAAAGATCTCTCGGGTTGTTTGGGAGAGCACAGGGGGCGCTCTCTTACTTATTAAAATCGCCCTTATGCCCTTTGAGCATCCTTTTGGGAACTGCCGTTACCAATTCCACTTGAACTTCTCATACACTATGCGAAATTCACGTTCAACAATATCCCTTTTCTGAAAAAAAAAAGCACTTCTCCTTTTTAACCAAACAATATTGTTTTAATGTAAATAAAGTCGAAACATTCAAAAAAGAATCAGTGTCTGAAGTTGTAATTTATTTATTTTTGAAATTTTCAATGTTGTAGTCTGCGCCATGACTCCCGCTGGTGGGCACGTCTGCATAGGTGTCACTTGATTCAATAAGGGCTGTAGATTCAGAATCAAGAAACAGTTGAAAATTTAATAGAGCCACAACCAAACAAGTCTATTTAGCCGTTTAGCTATTGTGCCCAGTAGTTTTCTATGACTAATCGAGATTCCCCAGGGTGTTTAAGAAATTTATTCCTCACTGCCGTGTACCCTGAAATATCTCCCGACAAAACTCGCAGAACACAAATCCCGTGTTTATCCCTTCTCCTGCAGATGCAACAAGTTGTTACTGCGTGTAATTGTCCGCGGGCGAGCACTTAGCATACTTTTTTCCCCGCAAGCAAATACGATGGGACGGACAGAGCCTCTTCATCAGAAAAGGCGGGCAAATAGCCTCCACTATGCCTATTCGAGTGCATCCGAATCGGTAAGTCACGATCCAGCGAGCAACACAATTTTCGTTCCTCTGTTAGTAAACAGAAAGCACATTTCGAACATCCTGTAGTTGGTGAAATTAGCTCGATTCCCCTTTAACTCGAAAAGAATTTTCCAAAAATGGTTTGTTTTTCTTCCCATTCTTTTTGGTCTTGCTTTCAAACTGTGACATTGAAATGACCCTGGAGTTTTCTCATAAGCTTTTACTGTACTATTTCGTTTCTCTTTTGCTTTCGTTCTTTGCATTTTCATTAACTTTCGATTGTTGAAATTGTTCCTTTGGATAAGATTTTTTTTCGTTTTGATCTTGAAGTTTAATGCAAAATTTTCTTCGAGAGTATTTGGAAAAGAAGTTGCGTAGAAAGGTTGATGATGGGTAGGCTTGCCAGATTTCTGAAATGTTCAACCGGGGACATCGGAATCCCCCCCCCCCGCCCTCCTCCAGCGTCCGAGTATTCGAAAGGTACTTACTCGAGTCTTAGAGGGTAGTTCATTCTTAATGTTGTGAAGAAATGGCTCTAAACAGGAACAATAACAAAAGACACACACACAGAAAAAAGCTCTCTCTGTGGTACATTTAAACATTTTATTTCCTACACGTTAGTATTTATAAGTGACTTTAGTACGAAGAAACACGAGGATTGAGGAATAAACATTTGAACAATATTTTTATGTACTTCTCATTGGCTAGAGGACTTTTTTTTTTTTTTTTTTTCGAAAATCTTTTTTGGTTCCAATCTTGTTGTTAAAATCCTCACAAAACTACCCACGAAATTAATTTTTCACGTCAATGTTACAAACGACAAAGTAATTCTCGTAAATAATCCACACAATCCTTCACAATTAATTATTTTTTGTTGTTTTTGGTCATTTGTTCTCAAATGTATCTTTTACCAGACGTGAAGTAAACCGGCCGGGACTGTCCCGGTCAAACCAGGACGTCTAGCAAGCCTAAGAGGGATGTTTAGAACATTTCCTTTAAATATATATAGATTAAAGAAATCTGAAATTAGTAAAGTATAATATTCTTTCAATATGGAGAAAAAAATAGTAGTTTCAGTAAATAATTTAATTATTTTAAAATAAAATAGCATGTGTTTTCCTAATAATATTTATAAATAAAAACTTTTTGCCTTAGCTAGAAACATTTGCTTGTCTACAACATTTTTAAAAAAATTTTTTACTGTCACTTCAGCGATTTTTTTTTCATTAGAGGTATTTATTGTCAGTGGTATAAAGTTATAATGCTGTAGCTTAGTTTTATTGTTCATAAGGCTGAAATAATACTTGTAGCTGAGTACTAAATTATCCTAAAAAAGTGTCTTACGTTTATTTTTGAATCACTATCTCTTTACTTTTGTTATTCAATAAAAATGAGGCAGCTGTTATACCAGAGGAACATATTTAGCGCGGCGTGGCGAGCGTCCCGAACTTAAAATTTTGGAATGGTCGAAATTCTCAGTTTGCCGAACTGAACTCCAAATTTCGCTGAATGAGGATAATTTCACCGAATAGAACTCGAAATTTTGGCAAATTATACTTTTGCCAAAATCGTTGGACAAATTTTCCGAATAAGGAAATTTTTGGGAGGTCATACTGACCTCCTGTGACCTCCCATCGGGGCACCCCTGGAAAAATCTATGAGGTACATCGATGTATATCTTTTCGAAACATAAATGTTTTTGCCACCGATGTAATAAGTTCAAGATGTTTTCCAACATTAATGTTTCGCGTTCGATGTTTTTTCGATGTCTGTATTTTATAATTAAACCAAAAATACTCTTAAAAAATGAATGTGTTTCCAGTGATGAGGAAAGCTTTATTATTTATCGGTGTTTGCGACATCTAATCACATTGAAAAGAGTTTTCTACAGTTGTCTATAGAAATAGACAATGATTTATTTCATGTGGCGCAAGATTTGGAAGCTAAGTTCGTCAATATCTTAATTCTATGCGGAAGTTTGTAACCATAAGGCTTTTAAACGGCTGGGCTGGACCGATTTTGATCAAATTTTTTGTGTGTAATTAAGTTGTGGCGAGCATGGTTTACATATAGAGGCGCGATGGATCAAATCGGAAATGTTTTTGTTAATTAATTAATTAATCTAAACACTGGATGGTTATATCTCCCAAATCCTTGTATATTATTTCTGTAGCCTGTTTTTGGTTTCTACGCCAGATTTTCCTTAATTCTTGATCGATTTCTTTGATTTACGCCTTATTTTAAAGCTTATGGTGCTGGCTACTGACGAAAAATAGACCCACGGTCTAAAAATTGTTTTTTTCAGTCGAAAACCCTGTTTTAAAGAACCAGAATGAGGTTTTCGGTTAAGCTTATAACTTTAATTTGCGCTATGACCGACAGAGCTGAATAGCTTGATCGGCAGAGCGTTCTCTTTGTAACCAGGAGAATGCGTGTTCGGACCCACGTCCGGACAATCTGCAGCAAAAAATTAGAGAAATATCGCGAATTACATGAACACTTAATTAAGTGAATAACAACTATGAATAAATGAGAAGGAAACGCTCCTTGCTGATATGAAAACTTGAAGTGATTTTGTGCTAAATTACTTCTGAATTGTACGTTTTTTTTTTTTTTTTTAAGCTTTGGCTCTGGTAAGAAAATTAAAGCATAATGTAATCGAAAATATAAGTAACAGGTTTAAGGGTTCAGACTACAATAGAATTGTTTTTTGTTCAGAAAAAAATAATAAATCGTGTATTGAAATATATATTCTTTTAATGAGTTTTTGACTCTTTGTACAAATAAAAAAGTTACTACCTCAATTTGAAGGGTAAAATATATATTTTTTCTTCTTTTTGCAAAAAAACAAATAACTTATCACATTTTTACTACATTCGAAAAGTTATGCTTAAAAAAGAGCATAGTTCAATTTATTTTGTATTTTAACCGTGCTATTAAATGATGAACACGTGCTGCCATCTAAGTTATAACGGTTCAAGCAGCCTGCAGTAACAAATTGTAAAAATTTTCAAGAATAAAAAAATGTTTCTTCAATATCTTATCTTATATATTATTCCCTTCTCATTTTAAAACTTATCAGGCTGGCTAATGAAGAAAAATAGACTTACGGTCGAAAAATCAAGTTTTCGAAAACGCCCCTTGCTCAAAACCTTGATGCTGCCTGTAGTTCTTATGCATTTTTTAAAAGCAAAGTTTTTAATGCAGTTTTCTGTTTTTTACGTTGCTTTCGGCAAAAAAAAAAATAAAAAAAATAGCCTGTGTGTGTGTTCATATTTTAATAAAGCTTAAAAGCACTGGACTTAGTTGTTCGGTTAAATTGATAAGTTTTTTTCAGTTGAGCCTTCGGCTATAAACTATTTGAACTTCGGGCAAGTTTGGGCTGTCCGATATAATATCAAATTTATATTAGTATTACGCATTACATGTACTCATAACACACAAACGTAATAAAATAAATGAAGTGGGAATGCTACTTGGTGTTTCTACTCCTTCATGCAGGCTACAGTTATCATTCGGATAAGTTGACTGTTAATCGAAGGGTGTTCTTCCTTTTTTTAAGCTTTGACTACATCCAGATCACTCAGCATAATGTAAGCATAAAAAAGTATTAGATTTACCTAAAGGAAATCTTTTTTGTGCAGAAAAACATTTTCATTGTATGCTGAAATGTAGATGTTTCTAATAGCAGTGTTCGACCTTTTGTACAAATGAAAAAATACTACGCCAAATTAAAACTACGAGTTTCACCCCAGTAAACCTTTAATTTTTTATTCGCGCGAATACGATATAAAGCATTAAAATTATTATCAACTTCATTAGCAAGAAATCATTTTCTACTCCTTTCTGTTTTCTGCTGAAAAAAAAAATACATTTTGTCTACGTTCGAAAAATTACACTTAAAAAACGGACTCAGTTCAACTGGTTTTGGTTTTGAATTTTAAGTGTTCGATTAAAAGAGAAACATGTGCGGGCATTTAAGCCGTAACTGTTAAAGCAACCTTCTATGTGAAATAGTTCAATATTCAAAGATAAAAACACTGATTTTCAATCTAATTTATTACTTCTCTAGAATGTTCGTTTCAATCGCTACGTGAGATCTTCGTCAATCTTTAATCAAATTCCATGCTTTGCGAATAATTTTAAATCGTATCATGCTGGTTAATGACAAAACATATAAGCATGATCTTATTATTATTATTATTATTTTTTTTTTTTTTGGCAAAAAGCTTTTTTGCTGTTTTTTACTACGCATTCCTTCAATGAATAGCTTTCGAAAAGGAAGGCGCAATTGCTAGGTTTGTTGGGGTGTCGAGCTGTTAATCAGAATGGCGCCAATTCGAATCCGTGCCAATAAATATCTCTTTAATGTTTCTTTTTTTTTCCCCGTCAGATGCTCACATGGGAGGACTGTGTTTGCCACAAAACTTTTTTTAATGCACAAGTATTGCTTTGTCACGAGTCACTACTCAGTCACACTTTTAATGATATTTATGTTTGAATTGAAAATATGTACGACCAAAAGGTGAGCGATGATCAAATTATCACAACGTTGTATTTAACGATGTTTTGTTACTGATGTCTTTAAATTACATGCCTTCTCTTCTGCGCTTACTTTTTTTTCGGTTCTTCTTCATAATGTTCTTCCTTTGAAATTCGTAAAGAGCGAAATACCTTATAAAACGATTCGAAGTACAGTGCGGAGTTCCGCACGGGTCGACTAGTAATTAATATTATTTTAACCTATTGTTGAGTGAGAACTGAAATAAATACTTCACCCTTTGCCAAAGGGCAATAAGAAAGCCAGCTCTGCTTTTTTGTAATGAAATTTCCTACTGTGATATGCCAATATTGAGAACATATAAAACGTAGAGAGAGAGAGAGAGAGAGTGAAGCCTTCATTTCTTTAAGGGGGTCCGGGACACAAAAATCCTCAAATTTTGCAATTTTTTTTTATAATTTGAAAAATTGCTCCGTTTTTTTCTGCTTAAGAGGACGTTTGAATCTTGTTTCTACCTTAAATAGAACGAAAGTTATAGTTATTTTTGTTGCATGCATCTAACGAATGTGTACATAACTTTAAAACTTTAAACGCGTTTTTCTCCATGATGCAATTTTTCCCGATTTCTTGCATTCAAACTCTTATAAGTCAGGAACCGATAGAGATAAAGTAATAAAACTTGGAGCATATATTTTTCAATCAATTTACTTTAATTTTTATTCGGCGAATTTGAAAGAAACGTTTACTGCAAAAATTATGATTTTTTTTAAAAAAAGTATCTTCGAATTTTTCGAAATTTTTCTTCAAATATTTTTTATTTTTTATTGAATCAATATTTTTAAAATCGCCGAATAAAAATTAAAACTTAGATATTTGTGCATACTTTTTTGAAAAAAAATTGAAAATTGACCAACAATATTTTGAGTTATAGCAATTTAAAGCAACCCCATTTTTTTTAAAAAAACTAATTAAATTTAAATAAAAAAATAATTTTTTTTCATATTTATGTTATGATTTTGCTTATTAAATAAATGATGAATCAGTTCAAAAAATTTCAAAACTCTAAAGTACATAATAAAAAAATTTTCAAAATGTGTCCCGGACCCCCTTAAAGCAACGGTTTTAGGTCTCGTGATATATTTTTAAGTAAAGTACTGGAAGAGAAATGGGGTATCTTTCACTAGGTTCACGCAAAATGTGTCTTCTCTCATCTTAGTTAAACCATATGACCGGATCTTTCTCGGTGCTTTAGGTTTTCCTAACCAAATGATCAGAATGTACCGTACATAACAACATTTGTTTCTCGGCTCAAATCCATCTGAGTTTTGGCAACAATGGCAAGAATGCTTTAAGGATTATCAAATTAATCAGTACATTATTAATGAAAAAGATGGTGGAATTTAAAGACGAAACAAATTTTATTTTCGTCCAGATAAATTACAACAAGGTAGTTCTGTACACAAAAGACCAGTGCGGTGGAAGATTTTAATCTTTGGTGGAAATAACAAATTAGGCAATATATGAAGTTTTAAAATTTTTCGTTCAAAAGATCGGACCGCTTAAAAGTAGTTAATAAAACAACTGCTCAGTGGAAATTAGATAAATCAAGTTGTAATAAATACTAGTGATCGCCCAGTGGTCGAAACTCGACCATATTCATAAATGAATATTTGAGAAAACTTGAATGAATTTAACTATTTCCAACATACTTATTTCTACTCTTACTCATGATTACTGCATATCGGGGGAAACGTACAATTTTTGTATATACATGCCATACCAAACAGTAGTATTTCATTCCAATTTTACTTTTTGTCTGCTAATCTCAAAATAAATGAAAGAAAGGGGATATTTCAGTAATGGGGTCATTTCTGAAATTTTAAAAATATTTTCTTTCAAAGAGCATGCTTAAAAACATAGGTTTTAGCCATTTTTTAAATAGTTTGGAAACAAATTAATATTTTTTAAACAAATATATTAATTGATGCGCAGATTGAAATTCATTTTTCACGCTTCTGCACATTGCATTCAAAGCGATGAAATGCCATTCACTGATGCCATTAGCACACATTGCAAACTATCATAATCTGGAAACGCGGTTGACAGCAAAGCGTAAACATTTAGAGCGGCAATGGAGCAGCACGCCAAAGTACATCACTTGTAACGTCATAAATACAGCAGCTTATTTCCAGAATCGGACTTTTAAAAAATTAATAAAAAAATAACTGTTGTGAAAAGTTTTTTTCTAGCTCCACGTTTTTTTTTTTCTTATTCTATTCAATTTCAGTGACTAAAAGTAGCATTTTTGACTGTAGGAAACAACCCCATTGAGAAATTTGTGTGGTCGTCAAATTCTTGGCTTGAACAATTTTATTTTAGATACCATGTTGCCTTGTGCTAACCCTATTCAAATAAATATTTTTCTACTCTTTGTTTACGTATGCAAAGGAAAAACATTTTCGCCCTGGCATTGGAAACAACAAATTTGACGCCAATGGATAAAAATCGCCAATTATCCAATTTTCGAAATCTTCCCGTATGAAATGAAGCATCAAAACTCAGTTTATACGTAAAACTTCTGTATGAACAATATTACTTATAAAACGTCTACTATTATTGAGTAAGTTGCTTCTTCGTCATTGGAAATATAAATTTCCAAGTAACAAATGAACGAACTCTACTCGTAGCAATTGTCCCTTCGAAAACACTGGACGTCGCAAAAATAGTTCATTTTTAAATAAAGGTCATATTTGTGATTTTTTTAATGGTTAAGGGCGGTGCAAAATTGATGTCAGACTTTTCAACATTTTCGACACTCTCCCCCCCCCTTTGTCACCAAAGTTTCGCACTTCACCATACCCCATCTTCCTTTTTTAAACATGTCACGCTGTTCTTCATAACGTTCCTATTAAAAAAAGGCTTGTTGTCACATTCTCCCCAATGTATGTTCCTCATGACATTTCTTTCCTCTCCCTTCTCACAAACTGTTACTATTTTGTGAACTCCACCTTAAAGCGGGACTTCATTCGTGGACTGTCCCTATTTTGTGGTAACCGTAAGCAAATATATATTTCCCTACTCTTTGTTT
The DNA here is from genome assembly GCF_026930045.1 of Uloborus diversus. Lineage (NCBI taxonomy): Eukaryota > Metazoa > Arthropoda > Arachnida > Araneae > Uloboridae > Uloborus > Uloborus diversus. The sequence continues at coordinate 116,713,098 of NC_072734.1, read as the reverse complement.
TCGTATGCAATGAAAAAACATTTCTCGCGCTGCAATTGGTGCCAAAAAAATTGATGCCAATAGATGAAGAGCGCCAATTTCCCAATTACCGAAATATTCCCGAATGAAATGATGCTGCAAAACTCAGATTATACGTAAAACATCTGGATGAACAATATTTATTTTTAAAAGTTCAATATTATTGAGTAACTTGCCTCGACCTCTGCCATTAGAAATATAAAATTTCAAACATTAAAGAGAACAAATCCTACTTGCTACATTAAAAATTGTCCATTCAAAAACACTGGACGTTGCAATAATAGTGCAATTTTATTTAAAAGAATCGCGTTTGTGATTTGTTTACGGTTTAGGGGATAACTGATTAATGCACTTTTCAATATTTTTGATCCCTCTCCCCTTTGCCACGAAGTTTCACACTTCACCATACCCCCTCTTCCCATTACCACATGTCACACTGTTTTCATAAACGATCTTATCAAAAAAAGGCTTGATGTCCCTCTTGTCATTTATTTCTTCCCCCTTGTCACAGGGGAGGGGGAATTCATTCGTTGTCAGCTCCTTGCAAATAGACATTTTTCTACTCTTTTTTTACGAATGCAAAATAAATATATTTCTCGCCGTGGCATTAGTGCCAATACTGGATAAAGTTCGCCAATTTCACAATTTTGGAAGTCTTCCTGAATGAAATGATACCGCGAAACTCCTTCAATACGTAAAACTTCTGTACAAAAAATATTTTTTTGTAAAAGTAGGCATCACCGTTGCCGTTAGAAATATAAAATTTCCAACAGTCAAATGAACAAATTCTACTTGCAGCAACATATAATTGTCCATGCAAAAGCAATGGAAGTCGTAATAATACGCCAATTTTATCAAAAGTTTCACCTTGAGACCTGTTTTGTAGTGATAGCAACTGCAAGTATTATTGGGAGCTGTGTGTGTGTGTGTGTGTTTTCCCCCAGAAGGGGATTTTATTGAAACTGAGATTCTTCCCTCACTCCAGAAAATGATTTATTTATATATTAAAATCGAGAAAACACAATCAAAACTAAAATATTTTAAATGCCCGTAGTCACCCAAAAAAGCCTCATTAATAAAAACAAATGCAAGTATTTCATTTCTTTATGCTCAAGCGAGAATTGGCAACACCACAACATTATGCAGCAATTCTTGACGCTAACTATGTCGCGTGAAAAAGCAAATAAAAATGAATTTTCACTTACTTTTAATTGTTTCTAGTTCTGTTTCTATCACTTCTAGCGACTTCCGATTTAAACCGGGTAAAACGTGTTTCAAAGCATTTTTTGCGAGCTTTCCAACCATACCAAGCTCGAAGCATTAAAATGTTTTTTTTCGTGTATAAAAAGCGGTTCAAAACATGAATTAAAACTTAATGTTTCGCGCTTCCAACAATGAATTTCAACAATGGAAAAGAGATAAAATTAAAGACCTTTCCAACCATATCAAATTCGAAAAAATTGGACCATCCGTTCGCGTAGAAAGAGCCATTTAGGACGAAAATGCGTTTTTTATTATTATCTCCATTAATTAGCGTTCGATTTCAAAAATTTTTATTGATGACACTAAAACTCGGCAATAGCTACCGAACAAAAAAAGAATGAAGGAAATCGGTTCACAAACAGAGCAGGAATCGGTACCGAAAGAAAACAGCTTGCCTATTAATATATAAAGATACGCATTCTGACAGCAAGCAACTTAAAACATTTTCTTTTTACTTATTTTTTTCAACAAAACGGTTCAAACACTTGATATTTTATTTAAATTTTTCAACTTTCCAATTTACAAAGTTTGAACAGAACAACGTCTGTCGGGTCCTCTATTAATAAAAATATATATATAAGGAATATAATAGTGAATATTCATACACCACCGCATCACTGATGTTGCAAAAGAAAAAAAAAATGAATAAATAAATAAATCATCTCAACTTTTGAGGGTTAAATACTGAGGCATCAGTTTCTTTCCATTTTTATAAATTTTAACCGAGTTGTCAGTTTTATTTTTTTTTTTCTTAATTCACTCATCTAAATGCTGTATGCTGAAATTGTGTAAATTTCGATTAATCAATACAACAGGTAGTTTCTTCCGCGCTGTCAAAATATTTAAACAAATTATCAGTTTCAACACTTTGCTTCTAGTACCTACGCTATTATAATGTTCAAGTATCAGCAAACATACATGACCTCTCGATGAATTGCGTTAGGGTGGCAGTTCCTTGTCGATTCTCTCATTCTTTTTCATCGCCTACCTTTAACAACACTTCACTTATTGTTAAAACATGGTGTGGGTCGTACTTCACCGGAATTCACCATTAATCACCATTTTATGTAAAGTTTTTGAATATAAAATACTACCAACGCTAAACTGAAGGTCATTTTGATTCGGTTAAATACACAAGAACAGCCTTTCATAACCTAATGAATATGCATTGCATTCCGTTTTCTAGCTGATTAAATTACAAAATCAGACTTTGATCTAATCAACGCTGATGGCAGGAAATTCAAGGTCCTATCGGTCCTATCTCATGAAGTTATCCATCTGCTTGCTAATCATAAAATCAAGCGAAGAAAGGAATGAAACTTTAAACTACTTATATCCTGTGGAAAATAAGGGGATAAAAATACACGTAATAAGAATACAGAAGTATACCTTTAAAACTGGAGGAAAGTAACTTGTGTTGTTGAGAAAGTGATTTTTTTTTTTTTTTTTTTTTTGTCAGCTCTCAAGTTTCAAACTAAACTTTTGTTGAGAGGAAGCAAACTCCTAAAAATTGGGGGGAATTTTATGAGTTTTTCAAAATATTGCAGATTTCCTAACATTTTTAACGCAAAATCTATATTATGTCTTATCAAAAAAATAAATAAATTGAAAGATACATATTTAAATTTAAAATCATTGGTCGAAACAAAAAAAAGGCCATTCCACGAAAAATCGGACCTTTTGCATTTTGTCCCGCACGTGACAGCCCGTACATTTCATTAAAAATAACAATTTAAACAAGGTAATGAACAAAATATTGTTTACCTCTAAAAATGGCTACTTTTTAAGTTTTTAATGAAATATATAAGCAATTATGGGCGGGAGAAAAATGGTAGCTTTTCGTGGAATTGTCCAAAACCATTTTTTGTATCATTTGTTGCAATTATAACTTCCAACTTTGTTAAATGAGTTTAATCTCTTTTGCATACATAGATTATGAGAATGCGGATTATGGGCATACACTAGTTATTTTTCGAGAATTTGGCTTTCTGATTGGCGGATTTTCATGAGTCTGTTGTATTTAAAAAACAATTAGAAACGATGTTAGTTTACCTTTGACTTTTCTTACTTGTCTTGTTTGATTGATCAAGGTTATATTGAATCACATGCGATAGTTACATGAAAGGTGTTCAAAAGTGGATGGTAATAGCAAGTGTGTAAGAGGGTGGGATTTTCTTTACCTTCTTTTTTAAACCAGTTTTTTTATGTATAGGGGAATGTGGGGCAAAGTGAAATGGTGAATATTTACTCTGCTTTTTGCGCCATCTATCTAGTAATATTTTAACTATACAGGGAGTTCCGTTTTAACCTGCAAGACCTTTATTTTCGCAACCGTTAGTCCTAGTTGTATACTTCCAGTTGAAAAAATGTTCAAAATCAGATGCAGAGTTATAAGATATTGAAAGTTTGAAGCAAAAATAAAAATGAGTCAAAAATTACAAAATTTAACTTTTTATACGGGCTCCAGGTTCCCTAACTTATATTTGGGGAACTAATCTCCATTGAAAGATATTACTAACACAAAAAACTTGACATTTGTGCGACCAAAAATCATTGAGATATTCCAGTTTAAAGTTTTAAGGGACCATGCAAAAGATGAGATTGGAACTTACCGCCCTTTCAGAATAATGTCAGGTCGTCAAAGTAAGAAAAACAAGGTATTTATATTTCTCATTGCTATTCAAAAATTTATGTAAATGTTATGCTGTGATACGCAAAAACACACGACAAAACCTCGAACAATTTGAAAAACCACACTATGCACACGTATAATTTTAAACACATGTTAACTGCTATATTTCCTCCCAAAAGGCGAGTAAAAAGTGGTGTAAGTCACAAAACGCTGCGTTTCATATCTCGATGAATATTGGTCGTACTAATTTGAAACTTTTTGTGTTGGAATTGTTTTTCAATGGATATTATTTCCCTAAATATAAGTTATTGGACATGGGGCCCGTATAAAAAGTTAAATTTTGTATTTTTTGACTCATTTTTATTTTTACTTCAAACTTTCAATATTTTAACTCTGCATCGGATTTTGTACATTTTTGCAATTGGAATACATCTAGGACTAACGGTTGTGAAAATAAAGGTCTTGCGAGTTGAAACGGAACACCCTGTAAAGTAGCTTATGTAGTCTATTCCAGTTTTAAAAAAAAATCACCTCTGAAAATCGAAGAATATACACATAAATACGAGCAACTTTCAAAAATTGATATCTCTCTGCAATATTTTGTTGTGAGTCATTTTTTTTGTTATTAAATGGTAAAGTTCTTGTTAATTAACATTTTAGATGTTACTTAAACCCTATTAATATTCAGTGCAGTATTTAATTGTTTAATATTAAGCTTCTTTGTATTTCAATTGTTTTGTACAATTTAGTACATGTGGGGCAAAATGAAATAGGCTATTTCATTTACTTATTCAATCTTTTATGAAATCATTATTCAATTATTAATCATTTCATTCAGATTTCTTCATGTAATAATCACCTTATTAATTCATTCATTCACTTTTTTTCTTATTAGTTCACTATTTTATTAACTAATTTATTCTCATTTATTAACTTATTTATTTATTCGCTTATTGTATCATTTTCTTTTCATTAATTTTTTTATTTACTCATTTATTTGATCATAAATATCTTTAATAATAGAATAAAAAATACTTCATTAAAAAAATCCTTTATTTTACACTTTGCCCCACAAAAAAAGTGAAAATTTTCCACCTTTTTTTGAAAGTATAAATTCACTGCCAAAAATGAAAAATGAGGTTTCAATGCAAGTTATGTTATAAAATATATTATTCTTTCTTCATGTTTCGTAATTTTCAGAACAAATTTCCAACCTGCTCATTTTGAAAAAAGTTAGTTTTCTCAACTATTTCACTTTGCCACACATTCCACTGCTTGCATATTTTATGAAATTTACAATTTTATCTACAAAGCTAAAAAAATAAATAAATAAAAATAAAAAGAAAGCCCTTTTCAAATAACATTTCGCATTCCAAAATTTGTAAAAAATTATTATTTTACATAACAGCAAAAAATTAAGGGAAACAGCAAAAAATTAAGGGGGGGGGGGACTTATTATTTTACATAACAGCAAAAAATTAAGGGGATATTGCACTATTTCTGGCATAAATACGGCACAATGATTGAGGAAACCAACGGGGAATAATAAGTGGCAATAAGTAGCGTTATATTAGCTTTCGAAAATTCCAGTTACCGAAGTCTTAATGGCATGTGAAAGCATTTTTCCGAACAGTTAACATCCATTTGCGAACAACAATCGGACATTAATGGCGACCAACATTATAAGGAAAAACACCACAAGTTAATGACAGTTCGGTAACAAATGAATTAAGAATGTACATGAGGCGTATCTTGAATTTTCAGCGTTCCATCCCTTGACTTTCTCGCCTTTTGTTCCAAGAGAATATTGGAATTAGAAGTCTTCCTTGTAGAATCTTCGAAGCTCTCGGAACGCCTACGATAAGGATCAACGGTTTTTGTTCGAAGTTTATCGAGTTCGTTTTCTTTCTTTTTCCCCATCGTGCTTTTCCGCATTCGGTGCAAAAATGATTATTCGTCAGTTTTGAACGATTTTTAAATTGTAGTGTTTTGCTAGATAACGGAAAAAAATGTTAGAAAAGTTCGTTTTGTTTTTATTGCAGAAACTTTCCTATTGTTAAGTTCAATGCGTCCGTTTTACAATATTTCTTAGTGGGACTGTAATGATTGCAATACTGGTTTACAAAAAACTAGTATTTAGTTCTATTTTGTAAATTAGAAAAAGCAGTAATTGCTAATCTAAATTCGATATTAACTACAAATAATACATTATTTTTTGATAAAAGAGGCTTTATTTTAAAGACTTATTTGATATTAGCTGCAGGGGCGTGCATAGGGGGGGGGGCATCTGTTGACCCGGGCCCGAGCCTGAAGGGGACCCGAAAATTTTAAAACAAGGAGTGAAATATATGTAGGGGGCGTAGGGGTAAGCAATATGGAGGGGGGCACTTAAAAGTCATTTGTGACGGGCCCCAAAATTTCTGTGCACGTCCTTGATTAGCTGTTATTATAATGCGTATTTTTTTTTCCATTGATGAAACAATATTAAAATCAATCATTTGATGCCAAAATTCGACTTCAAAAACACGAATTAATAAAGTATCAATACATAGAAGTCGGATATTTTTGTCAGTAGTAAGGGAACCTCTCCTCAGTTTTGGGGCAAGATATAGTACAAGTAGCCCTGGGTCGTTATGCATCATTATTTATAAAAACTTTTCAATGAAAGCCTACCTAGGACATTATTTTTAAACGCGTTTTACTCAGAACTTGAAAATATCCACTCCTATCCCTTTGCTTTTCAGTGCTTCATATGGTAATGCTCATCTTGTTCCTTTATTGTAGAATACTAAAATAGTTAATGTTTTCTCTTATTTTATTTTCGATTTTAATGTCGTAAACTAATTATTCTGCTCTTATTTTTTACATTTGATTATAAAGCTTTTTCTTTCATTTTATATTTGTTATAAAATCAGTTGCATTTTTGTAATTTAACCTCCCCCCCCCAGAAAAAAGAGTGCCGATAGTGTGATTTGTGTTATAGTATTCTGCTGTGCTAAGCACTAAAGTCATATCTGCGTGTTTATCAAAATTGAGTAATTGTCATCAACACGGTTCTTTACTACATAATTTACCTGTATGTTGTGTTTTATGCTCATTTGTGAATGGCAAATATATACATTTAAAAATATATATATTAAAAAGTGGCCTCTGAATCAAGTACGTGATGGAGGCGTAAAACTTTAAAAAAGCAATATTTCATTTTGAGCTCAGCTACCTATATAGGACTTTTGTGCTTAGCAGGGCTGTATTGCAATGACGGAACAGAATTCGGAAAAAAAGTTCTACACTGCAAATAATCAAACACTTTTTGAACACTTTTTTCACACGGACACTTGTCTCCTTTTTTTAGAACACTTATTTCGGAACATTTATTAGAACCGTTGTAGGATCACTTTTAAAAACATTTTTTGAATACGTACACTTGTCCCCTTTTTTAGAACACTTTTTTGGGTCAGTTTCCAAAACACTTCTAGAAACACAGTTCGGAACATATATTTAGTTCAGCATTCTTTTTAGCGCACTTTTTAAGCACTTATAGGATTGCGTTAAAGACACTTTTTGAACACTTCACTAAACATTTTGTGGCACACATACAGGTACAGTTTCTAGAATACATTTTAGAAAAATTTCTTCGCACTAATATCATCCGAGGATACCTACCGCACAAATATAAAATTAGCTTTTTAAAAATTATAAATATGCACTAAATTCGTGTTCATTTTGAGACTGCAGGCTGATGATGGTTTAGGCTTTGGATGAATCTAATTATTAGTCAGCATAGCTACTATGAAAATTTAAAATACAATGATATTTCCAAGATAATTGAATAGCTTACAGCAGAATTGCACACGAACAATGTTTACCAATAAAAAGGTTGCAGGAAAATGTAGTGCACAATATTACTTAGTACAGAAACTGCATATATTTAAAATATTAATTTCCATATTTTAGTTTTCAAAGCTAATCCATACTGTAAAAAGTAATCAAAAGTGTACAAACAAAGGCTCACATAACTTCAGTTTGTTGCTTCATAAATTTCAGTTTCAAAAATTTTAATTTCTCAAGATCAAAATAAATTTGCCTTCATTGTTTGAATTCGTGCTACTTTGCTATTCAGTGATCTATTGCTTGGTATCTGATCAATGACCTTAAATATTAGTTGTGTTCTTTTAAAAATGTAAGTGCAGTGGAATTCTTTAATGCCTAATTATTTCCTTGAATATTAACTAAAATGACGAGTGCTGGATCTGGGGACGAAGGGGGGAGTTGGGACCCTTGCCCCCCCCCCCCCCCCCCGTGAGACAATTTTCGGGGGACAACAAATTTGTTCTATTTCCGTGGGGGGGGGGGGGGACAGACTCAATCAGACAGTTAATATCAAGTTCATTAGCTAATACAGCTAAATTTAAAATACGCATGGGATTTATGTTTCAAACTTACGCACATAACACTAAACTGAGTTTATCAAACTTATCTAGTCATTAAACACAATATGTTTAAAATGAATTTATTTAACTTTATACATACACATTAAAAAATTTACATAACAATGCTTGAAACTATCATTCTTCTACTACCGGGTAAACCATTACCTAAAAAAAAATAAGAAAAAGCCTTTTTTTTTTTTTTTTTTTACAAACATACGCTTAATTATGAGAACACAAGCAATACGTTATACATTTATTTGTAGGCTGTAGGGGAATGTGGGGCAAAGTGAAATGGTGAAATAATTACTTTTACTGCCAACAATCTCGTAATATTTTAACCACATAGTAGCACATGTACTCTATTCTAGTCAGGAAAAAAATACATCTGGAGCTTAAAATTAATGATAATAATGGCAATTTTCAAAAAAGGACATTCATATTGTAATATTTTGATGTAAGTCAAAAATTATTTTTGTAAGAATAAAATGATAAAATTATTGTTACTAACATTTTAAATATTAATTGAGACCTTCTAATATTTAATGCGGTATTTTTTACTTTTTTCAGTTAATTTTAAGCTTACTTGTTTTTACTATCTTCTATATTTAATATATAGAAGAAAGTATTGGATTCGTGCAAATTTTCGAATTTCGAATTTTGACGGATTCGAACGTTTTGAGGTGTGCTGAGTCCATTTCGACTATTTTTGGAAAATGTCTGTCTGTCTGTGTGTATGTGTGTGTGTGTGTGTGTGTGTGTGTGTGTGTATGTGTGTGTGTATGTGTGTGTGTGTGTATATGTGTGTGTGTCACGTCTGTGTGTGATTAGTTTTTTGTGGCCGCTCTACAGCAAAAACTACCGCATGAAATTGAACGAAATTTGGTACACATATGCGCCCTTATGTGAACTTGTGCCCATTGGTTTTTGGCGCGAATTCCTCCAAGGGGGGTGGAGCAATGGGACGTTTCTTGAGTTACGCGTGCTTGCTATTCCTCAGGAAGTAACTGGCGGAATCAAACAAAATTTAGTCCACATGTTGCCCATAACAGGAGCAGCTGCTGATTCAATTTTGGTATCAATAGCTCAAACAGGGGTTGAGTTATAGAACGCATTTTGTCGTCAATTGTGACTGCTGTATCTCAAGAAATAACGAACGGAATCAAACAAAAATTTTTTGACAAGTAGCCCATAGTGAGTATAAGAGCTAATTTTATTTTGGTGTCAACAGCTAAAAAGGGAGTAGCGCAATCGCCCGTTCTTTTTTTCCATTGTGAGTGCCCTATCTCAAGAAGTAATGCTACGTTCTGGTTGAAATTTGGAATATATGTGAATCCATACGTCAACAGGCTTTGGTTCAATTTTGACGTCTATCGCTAAAAGAGGTGTTGATTTTTTTTTTTTTTTTGCGAATAAAAATAGCTTTATTAATGCAACAATAAGAAAGATAAATCGTAATCGATGGTCGTCTGCGTATTTCTCGTGATTTTAATTGTATGGGAATGATCGGAAATATTATCCATAGACTAATAATAAGAGTAGACCGAGCTATGGCAACCCTTTTGCTGCCCATAAACCAAACCATGTGACTGGTGGATATCCTAGCAACAGCGGGCGTTAATCGTAGCAGACGATCAACGCCAGCGCGAAATAAAATAAATAGAATTGATGGAACATGGAAGAATGATCTTTTATGGAGTCCGATTTGTAAATTTGTTATTCTAAGTTGTAAATATTTTGTTAATATAGTGAGTTTTTCGTTTAGATAGTATTGTGCATTTTCTTTAGTCAATTTCAATAACTCTCTAAGCAATAAAAGATGCAAGCGACCAAGAGGAATCAGCAAACGGTAAGATTTTTACCTACAGTTTCAATTTAAGATACCGATTAGTACATTTTTGCGTTAACGCAAAACGTTTACGCCATTTCGTTCACGCCAACGCTGACAGCTCCAAATGAAATAAAAGTTACCGAAAACTGATCAAAAACTATTACTAATGTCAAAATAATGCATAACTAAAAGAAAAACAGTTCAATTTCTGCACCTGGAAGTTTTTTTTAATGAAAACACATTGTCTTAAAATACATGTCGAGTGCCAAACTATAGATAATGCTGCCATCTAGCAACCATGCTGCCAAAGTCTTCGCCAAGCCCTTCCACTAGTCACATGATACATCTATGAACCAATTTTCTTTATCAGTAAGAATGAGAAAGCTCGGTCTACTTTTATTATTAGTCTATGATATTATCTCAATGATTTAAAATTTTTAACTGTTGCCATCTTATGTTTGTTAATAAATGAAATATTTGTAATTAATTCAAGCAAGGCTTTTAAAATAACTTTCAATTTTCGCTCTTTGCTTTGCTTTTACAATAATTCAGACATTGGGATGGTCGTCAAGTTTTTGCATGTGTAATTTTGTTTTTGTTAGGAATATTGCTTCCTCGTCAAACATGGGGAGGGATCAGAAAAAGGAAAAATATAGAAGAAAGTTTCGTGATGGCCACAACATACTAGTTCTAATATTGGCTTGGCAAGGTGAATGGGACAAAGTGAAATAGTTTATTTCGTTTACTCACTCAATTACACTGTTCGGCAAAAAAAAAAAAAAAAAAAAAAAAAACCCTTAAAAATGTTTCTGACATTTCGTCGGCTGATTCTTACTGATTCTTATGTTAAATGACACCCTGAATCCGAATATGACCTCCGTTTTCTCCCTATACGTACCAATTTTTTTTAAAGGCCCCCCAAGTTTTTTTCAATTTTCCTTAGTTTTAGAGTATTTTTATTTTTGGAGGTGAAAGGAGCTTTATATTAACTGCTAACATAGTTTTGGTGGGCAAGAGAGGTTCAGAGTTCAAGATCATGGACACCGATCGCAAAAAAGGGGGGACTTGCGGTGTACACCCCCCCTCCCCAATATTAGAAAAATCACGAAAAACGATCTTTTATTCTGCTTTTTTAAAAAAAATGTTTGTAAAAAACATTTCTGTGTAGAATGAGAGTATAAGACTCTCTTCTATGACTCCTACGTCCAAAAAAATTTTCGCGATTTAAAAAAAATTAAAAAAAAAAACTGTCTTATGAATGTCGCACGTTGCATACAAGTTGAATCGCTGGTCTTCATACAAATAGATATTCTTCTGGCTGATTCTTATATAAAATGACTCCTTGTTTCCAAATATGACCATCTTTCTCCCCATCACGCCCCCTTTTTAGAATCTCCCCCCTCCCCTGATTCAGAGCCATTTATTGTTTTAAATTTTGAGGGGAAAATGAGCATTACAATAAACGTAAACATTATTCTGAATGACTAGAGATGTGCAAAGTTCTAAATCTTGTGCATATATAGCAAAAAAAAAAAGACCTTGCCCTCCCCCCCTAAATAAAAAGGGGGGAGTTCTACAAAAATCGGTACATGTAGGAGGATAACGGAGATCATTTTTGGATTCAGGGGGTAAATTTGCAGAAGAATCAAGGCGTATTAGCCTCAGAAGCATTTGAGAGTAATTTTTTCTGCACAGTGTTTTTGGAGGGGTGCCCCACCCCCCCTGTTTTTCTTTTTGCTACATATGCATAAGATTTTGAGCTTTGCACATATATAATCATTCAGAATTATGTTTACGGTTATTGAATGCTCTTTTCCCCCTTCAAATAAAAAAATGGCGGGGGAGAGGAGGGGGTAGGTTCTAAAAAGGGGGCGTGATAGGGAGAAAGATGGTCGTGTTTGGAAACAAGGGGTCATAGGGGTCATTTTACATAGAAATCAGCCAGAGGAATGCCTTTTTGATTGAAGACCTGCGATTCAACTCGTATGCAACGTGCGACATTCACATGATTTTTTTTTTTACGTCGCGAAAATTTTTTTGGTCATAGAAGCTTAGTCTTATACTCTCATTCTGCTCCGAAAATTTTTTTACAAACATCTTTTTTAAAAAATCAGAATAAAAAGATCGTTTTTCGTGATTTTTCTTTTATTTTGAGAGGTTATACTCCCCCCCCCAATCCCCCTTTTTGCGATCGGTGTCCATGATTTTGAACTTTGAACCTCTCTTGTCCACCAAAACAATGTTAGCAGTTAATATAAAGCTCCTTTTACCTCCAAAAAAAAAAAAAAAAAAAAAATTAATTGCTCTAAAACTAAAGAAAATTGAAAAAAACTTGGGAGTCCTTTAAAAAAAAATTGGTACGTATAGAAGGGAAACGGAGGTCATATTCGGATTCAGGGGGTTATTCTACACAAGAATCAGCCGACAAAATGTCAGAAGCATTTTGAAGGTTTTTTTTTTTTTTTGGCGCGCAGTGTTAGTTACAAAATCACTTACGGATTCATTTATCAATTTATTTACATTTCTTCATTAATTAATCCACTTATTTATTCATACCTTCACCCATTTTCTTATTCATTCACTATTTTATACGGTCATTTATTTTTCTTCATGTATTAAGTATTTTATTTATTTAAGTATTCGTTCATTGTTTCATTATCTTTTTATTATTCATTCTACCCTTCTTTTAATCGTTCATTTGAACAAATACATTTTTTATGAGTGAATAGAACATTTTTCATTCAGAAAAATATTTTATTTTTCACTCTTTCTATGAAAAAATAAAGGAAAAATTTCCACTTTTTTTTAATGTTCTTTCTTTGTAAAGTGTAATTTTCAAAAAAAAAAAAAAAAAAAAAATCCAATTTGTTCATTTAAAATAAAAATCTAGCCAGCTTAGCAATTTCACTTTACCCCACATTCCCCTACTATTTTTTCTATAATAATAATTTTCCGAAAAAAGCCCCCTGTATACCTGTCTTCCTCCTTTTCTCTCTACATCATCAAAGATAGCTAAAATGTTTTAGACGCATCAGTTTTAACAATTTCCCCTGAGACCAATCCCCCCCCCCCTCCAACCAGAGTTTCCTTCCTCTAACATCACCAAAGATAGCTTTGAACTATATTAAAAGAAAAAAAACATTTTCAAAATATTCTGGTTAATAATACCCTTATTCCTCAAGTTACCTTACAAAAAGGTTTTTAACACTTTAGCTTCAAAATATTTTCAGCTGAAATGAACCCCGGAACATAAAATTCAATTTTTTTTAAAAAATGCCCTAAATGTACAGTTTTAAAACTGCATTTCTTACATTTTTTTCCTAGAGGTATTCTTCCCCCCTCTCCATACTTTTCCCCATCTTTACATAATCAAAGACACCTTAAACATATTTCAGACTAGATAAATCTCCGAGGGAGATCTCCCTACGTCCTTTCCAGAACTGTAAAAATGGCTTAAACTTGCGTTACTAATATTGAATTCGGCATTTTTCTCAGAAAAAGATCTGATGTTTGGGGCTGTGCACATATAACGTTATCATTTTAGGGGGGGGAGGGGGTAAAGCCAAATGATATCGTATGATATCGAGAGGGGGAGGGGGGGTTTTAAGTTTGATAACGTTATCACTTTTTTAAATTTTCGTATAATATTGCAATTTTCGTATTTTTCGTGCAATATTCGCGAGTTTATTTCTAATTTAAGGCACAAAACACATACAGTAACGATTGATTGAAATAACACCAGAAATATCACACCTGCACTCCAGAGCCAAATCCTCCTCCCCCACGGTTATTCCGAGAATTCGCCTGGGATACATCTTTTTGTTCTATCGACCAAGGTCGCCCAATGTCACCTTTGTTCCATTCCCTCGCTTTTTTTTTCTACCTATTGACCAATGAAGTTATGCGAATTGCGAACTGATAAGGAATGAAGACGGCAACTTGTGGAGTCACACTCATCGATGCAATCGTTCTTGTTGTGTGAAGACGTTTTCTAAATCTCTTGAAATGGATAAAAATAAAATGTTTTTAGAACTACATAAAAGCATTCAAACTGCAAATCCAGATAAAACAAAACAAGTTTGTCAGAGAGAGGCAACCATATTTTGGAATGCTCACAAGTTTGATCCAGAATTCAACACTGTTTTACAGAGAAAGCTTGAAGAATTGAACAAAATTGCAAAGAAAAAGAGAGCAGGGCTTTTATCCTTTTGGACAAAGGTAAGTTTTTTCTAAAAATTTGATAATGCATGCGTTGGTATTAACATGGGGATGTAAACTATTGCGTCCACTCTACTCTAAAACCGTTTCACTAGAAAATTGGAGCATTATGGAGGAGATTTTTTTTCTTAGCGGGGAGAATTTTTAATTTAATTTTTTTTTTCAGTTTCCTTTCTTTTATACACATCTGCTTTTTTTTATCGTTTGGAATTATAGATGAATGTTATATTTTTTTAGTTTCTTTTTTGACCATGGTTGATTATTCTATTTTTGATTTTACATTTTTTTTGAAGTTTTTTTTTATTAGAGAATATTTATTTTTTTAGTTATGATTTTATATATATTTTTTTTTTGTCATTTCCAATGAACTTCTGTTTTTTTTGTTTTCCTTAGCAGACAGGAAGATTTTTTTTTCATCAGAACATTTTTTCTAATGAAATCGAAACTGAATCGTGTTTGCTTTAGAAAAATGATTATTTTTCTTTTATTCTGCATTCTTATATACGTTAGAAATTTGTTAAATGTAAATTGTACTTTTCGTTTTTATTTAGTCCCCTTTACAACTGCGGAACAGGCTAGTCATCCTTTTAAAATAAAAATATCAAAACAAAAGTTAGAACTTATCAAAGATTAGCATAGTGATTTTGATTGTTGGTTTTGAATTGCAGTTTCTGAATATTTGATAAAATGGATTTCTGACTTTTCTTACACTTGTCAGATTTTTCTTTATTAGGATCACGTAGTGTATACTAAGATCGTAATGTTAGTACGGACGTACGGACGTTTCTTCGCACGATAACTCTCGAACCGATGCGAATTTTCGAATGGAATTTTTTTAATCGATTGGTATTCTTAATATCTCGGTCAAGGGTTTATTATAATTCTTTTTAGTGAATGTAATATTTTGTTTGAAAATATAACATTCACTCCAAAGGCGCTCACTAAACAACATTTATTTTTACACAGGTACCTTCAACGGAGAAGAAAGCACAGATTGCAGCGTCAACAGCTATGAATGACAGTACCAGTTCTGGAAGTAGCGAAATAACGAATTCGAAACCCGAACCTGAAGTTATTCCGAAAGATTCATCTGAGAAGCCCATCAACAATGCCCGAGAAGCACCAGCACAAAAGACACTGATTTCAAAAATTGCCCTAGCGAAAGATCGGCTTTTCTTGATTTTGCGTCAAAGGGATGTTGGGCTCGCTGAAGTGAGCCACTCTGATATTCAAAAGGCCAGAGATGATGTGAAAAATCTAGAAAAGCAATTAAAACGGCTAATAAATGTAGCTGAAGCCAATAGGAAAGCGCGAGAAAAAAAGAGAAAACTTTTTGAGGCATTGGAAGAGAAATATCCTGAAGATAATATGAAGTTAGTTAAGAAAATAGGGAGACCAGCTCTGGAAAATGACCAACCAGAGATTTTGAAAGTGATTTGTGAACTGGCGAAGCAGGGAGCTGGTGCAGATGGACGACGACGTTGTGAAGCCCTTAATTCATGTATGACATTAGACGACTTGCACAACGAACTGAAGGAAAATCACGGATTAATGCTAAGTAGAACAGCTACTTACTTGC
The DNA here is from genome assembly GCF_026930045.1 of Uloborus diversus. Lineage (NCBI taxonomy): Eukaryota > Metazoa > Arthropoda > Arachnida > Araneae > Uloboridae > Uloborus > Uloborus diversus. The sequence continues at coordinate 116,697,130 of NC_072734.1, read as the reverse complement.
GATTACTGCCGCGAAATTATTCTACAGTCGAAGGAAAGCGCCATGTTACTACTGTGCCGGTCCGTTTATGCCAACCACAAAACAATCAAAGAAGAGCTCACGCAGACAGCGAGTTTTGTAAAATGACAATCAATCACCTGAAAGAATTATCCGCAACGTTAACCAGTCAAGATGTTGTCTTTCTGTCAGTTGATGATAAATGTAGGGTACCAATTGGCATTACAGCTGCTAAAAATCAAAGCCCATTGATAATGCACTTAGACTATCGTGTTCGACTTCCAGACCATGATTTTGTGAAAGCAGCTAGACACAAACTAATACCAAGTGTTTATGCCGGACTAGTAATTAAAGATGGTAAACCATGCGATCCGACAAGAGTATCATATTCCGGTCCAACTTATATAGCGATTCGCTCTGCTAAACACGATTCTTCAACTGCTGAAACTCATGCATTTGACTTAGACAATGTGATGACTCTGCCAGAATTTTCAAAATTAGTTCGAAGGGAAGATTCTACTGTAAAACCAGTATTAATCATCACAAGTGATGGTGGCCCCGACGAAAATCCTCGGTATGAAAAAGTACAGCTTGCCGCAATTGAGACTTTTAAAAAGTTTGATTTGGATGCCGTATTCCTAGCCACAAATGCCCCTGGTCGTTCGGCCTACAATGCAGTAGAGAGGCGAATGGCACCCCTTAGCCGCCAACTCTCAGGTTTAGTTTTGCCACATGATCACTTCGGAAATCACTTGGATTCGAGTGGTAAGACTGTTGATGTCGAGAAAGAGAAGAAAAACTTCGAAGCAGCTGCAAATGTGCTCTCTGAAGTATGGAATTCAACAGTAATTGATGACTACCCTGTAGTAGCAAAGTATCAGGCACCTGGAAGTGAACGTATAAGTTCAGAAGTTTGTCAGAGTTGGAAAAGAACACATATGAGATGTTCCACATATTTGTGTCAAATAGTAAAATGTGACGATCGATCGTGCTGTACACCAAAACGATCAAATATTGGTTCAATCTTAAAGAACCATTTCTTGCCAGTTCCTGTTCCAGTCAGTGAGGGATTGACCATTCAAAAGGGAGGAGCATATCTTCCTTTGTGTGCCGCGCAATTGATGCAGGATGCTGCCAAGCTGAAGCAGACATCTTCAAATGTTAGTGAAATTGCATATGATTTGTTCTTGCCATCAATAAACGACGAAATCTTGAAAAAACGCATTTGTGTGAAGTGTGATATATATCATTGCACCTTAAAGGCTTTAAAAGATCATTCAAAAGTATGCGGAAAAGCCATGATCATTGAGAAAATGAAACCAAAGCGTATTGCTGCTCGCAGGCGGACAGAACTTTTGGCTTGTTTTAGGGATGATGATGATCTACAGTGGATTGATAAAGATGAGTGTGATTGCAGTGCAGATTTGAAAAGTGATCTTCCAAACATTTCAGACGAGATACCTATAATAGAACTAATGGAACCAACATGGGAAGAATTGTGACATTATTTCATTATTCATCACTGTATTCCACTTAATTTTTGTTCATTTTTCCTTATCTTAATTATTGTAAATTCTTAAATTTCCTTTTTTAAATGTCAATTTATACGTGATAAAATAATTATAACAAATACATTTTTTAATTTATCACATATTAGTCGTAATATTAAAATTATTCTATTTTTAATACCTTTGTTAATTATACCTCGATTTTATAAAAACATTACTGATAATTATGGTATTGATATTGACTGTACACAAATAATTTTATAAATTAATGGGTGGGATATAGAATTAAAAACTTAATTTTTTTGTACCTGATAACGATATCATAGAGTGAGGGGGGGGGGGTCGTGTAATGATAACGTTTGATATCGTAGGGGAGGGGGGGGGTCAAAAATATGTGAAAAATTGATAACGTTATATGTGCACAGCCCCTTTCCTGTTTCCTCAGCCTGTGGTCCCCCTTAATCTATCTCTCAATGTGATAGAACATATAACAACTAAATTACAATTGAAATAGTTTTTACACTGCAACAGACATCACGTTTAGTTATCCAACAATTTTTACTAAGTCTTTCATAGAACTTTTCATGGTTAAAAAAAATGTTTTTGTGTTTACGTTATCAGGTTGTACGTGTTTTACAAAGAACTAAAGGTTTTTTTCAAAGAAATAAAGGGTGAAATTTTTTATTCACATGTTTTTTATCACACGGCAAATTAAAAAGTGGGATTAAAGAAAAAACTATCAAGCATTTTTTTCTGAACTAGCGGTTTTAACTATTTTTGTGTCATGACCCCATTTTTAAGAACACGACACCCGATACATGTATTGTACGTACTCAAAACACTCATTGATATAAGGCTTCCTATTTGCTCTAATTGCTTTAATGATTTCAAAAATTTGACTAAGATATTTAATAAGATTTTTAGATAATGTTTTGAACTCAGATTATTCATTCGAACAATACTTTGCTTGGCATTTCTGCAAAACATCGATCATGAAACTCAAATTTCATGATTTTTTTAACTGCAACATATAATAAAATTAATTATCCATAAATAAGATGCTAAATGGTACGCAATATTTTATCCTCAAAATTCAAGATAAAATTGATTGATATGAAACCTTAGACAATATATTTTGTCAAACATCATTACTTAGAAGAATCTTGATCTCTGGACCTAGGTTCGATTCTCATTCATACTATTGTGGTAGATTTTGATCATATTCAAGTTTAACCTAAGCTAAGTCGCAGAACCTCCAGCGATTCATTCTTTTTCGGTTTGTTAAACCAAAAAGTTGTGCACAAGATGATCGATCTTATAGGATGTTTACAAGCAAAAATACTAACGTATCAAAAAATTGCTAACCAGAAAAATAAAATCACCTGAACTATTTGTAAAAACAAAAAGTAGATGATAGAACTTATAAAAAGCATTTAGATGAAAGAGATGCTTTTTTTTAAGATTGAAATTGAATAGCGTAAGAAATGTCCTTCGACCTTCATTAGAAATGTTTTTGAGTCATAACCCGTAGTTTAGGAGCCCTTGTTTAAACCTCTAATTCCGATGCTCTTAAAAAATTCCAAATCGAAAGATAAGGACAGGAGCCCTAAATCAATCGTCAAGTTTCAAAATTAGAATCGTAACACGTTAGTCTTAACGTAACCACACAGTTTTAAAACACAGGATTTCATTTTATTTCAAAACTTAAACGGTATGGTAAATTATTAGTTTATTTAAAACAAAAGTATGAAGCTCAGTAAATGTACAAATACAAAAATTATCTGTAAAGAACATAAAAAAGGAAAGTGGCGTACCTTTTGAGCATTCAAAAATATCACGAAAATGATTGCGGCCGATCCAGATGGTTTACAAACATGGCGTAGCTAAGAAAGCAGTGATTTCACAAGCACTCTCAAATCTGAGCGCTATGTGTTCTCAACTTCGGCTGAATAGAGATTTCCAGCAAAACACATTCGGTGCACTTTTGGAACGTTTTCTTTAAAACGGAACGGATTAGTAAAACATTTCAGCTTCATTTCTTTGTACACAACACATTCGAAATACATTTTAGCACATATTCAGGCAACTGGAACACTTAAAGAGTTTCAAATGTGTACCGATTATTTGCAGTGTAGACGGAAGCAATGGATTCTGTTACTGAATTCATGGGTGCCCACAAAGGAGGAAAGGGGAAGGGGAGGGGTCACAGTGCACACTGCGCTGTATAAATTTTTTGAGAGGTTGTTTTAAAAGTTTTTTTTTCCTTATTCTAAGAAAGGCCTTCTCATTCGAAGAAGGGCTCTCTTTTGGGTGAGAAAACTGTCCTCTGACAAGCTTTCAATTGAGCTGCAAATAATCTTTGTTCATTTTTCAAAACCACGTTTATTTGCTATCAATCAGTTACACTTCTTTTTGTTGAACGATTCTCATCTAAGGTAACTCTTAGGCTATTAGGCTTTGGAAATTGTTGTGCATTAACAAAGAACAAGTAAATTTGTTTTTGAAAAATACATTGCAACATCAAAGTATGAAAACTCGCATATATTACACAAAACATAAAACTTCTGAACAAATTCCATTTTGTAATGATTCTCCCTTCAACGTCTGCTGATTCATTGAAGTTGATGCCCGACATTTCTATCCTTCCATGTAAGATTTCCACAAAATAAATTTTCTTATCACCGCAGTTATGACCATAGTTTTTTTTTTTTTTTTTGAAATGTACAAAAATAAAATGTCCAAATGAACAGGAGTACAACAGAATCTTACGCTGTATGGAATAGTAAAACTTAAACCCCCCAAAAAATCAACTAATTTACATTCTCTTTCTATTTATTGTCAAGTTCTATTAGCAATTTTGTAATCGAATTTTAAATTGTATAGACATATTATAAGATTCCTTCTCATCCCTTCTCTTCGTTTTTATTTCTTTCTAGATCGCAAAAAGAGTGTCTTTAATTATTTTTATACCTAAACAGTAGAATAATATTTTTGGAACTATAGCTTAATATATATTTATGAAATCTCAGTACTCCCATTTGCTTGGGAGAGAAGCAATCGACTTCCCAATAACCTTGGATATATGTCTTGGTTATTCTTGAAATATGTCCCAATCAAATCTAGGGTAAATGCTGATCGATTCTAGATTTAGTTGCTTGGTTTCCTAGCAACCTCGCTTACGTTGCCGAATTTTTTACTGTGTTTGGTCAGCAATAAATCCCGCGAAAAAGTTCGTCTTACTCAAAACAAAAGATCGATCATATCCCGTATAATTATTTTCGCGAGATTTTTAACTTCGCGAACCCGTCGCGAAAATTTAAGCCTCGTGAAATATTTCACCTTTATACATACTACCACCAACTTTAGGTTCTGTTCATTTTAAATGGGATTGTTTCCATCAGTCAAAAGTACTACTTTTAGTCACTGAAGTTGATAGAATGAGCAAAATAAATAAATAAATAATAATAATAGCATGGAGCGAGGAAAATCTTTTATTTTCAAACATTTAATTTTTAACTCATTTTTTTTAAATGTCCGAATTTTCAAACAAAGCGTGGCCTTTATGACGTCTCAAGTGATGAACTTTGGCTTGTACTCCACTGGCTTGTTGAATTCTTACGCTTGCTGTCTACCGCGTTTTCAGCTTGTGATAATTCAGAAACAAATTAAATATTACGCTCTGTGCTAATGGCATTTCATCACTTGTGATGTCATGTGTAGAAGCGTAAAAAATGAAATTGAACCGGCGCACTGGTTAAAATAATTTTTTTAAAAATTAAACTTTGTCAAATTATCTATAAAAAGTCAAATCCTGTGTTATAAGCATGCTCTTTCAAAAAAAATTCTTTTAAAAGCTCGGAAACTACCCCATTCACGAAATTTTCAGCTCGGTAAATCACCGCTCTCTTCATTTTATTGCTCCCGATTTTTTTAAGTGTTTTCGATAAAGCGAATTTTTTGCTGAGCATTTTGTTTTGGTGGTGCTCAAACTACTTTCTATGAAAAAGGAGTAAATAAAAAGATAGAAATTGGTGGAATAAGAAAAAAGAATGTTTCGACAAAAAGAGAATCGTTCTGCTGAACAGTTCTGGCGGTCACCCGCTCATAGTTCAACGCGATTGTGAAGTTTCGAGTCTGGTGTCAAAACTGAAGCGGGGATTAAAGACAAACCTGGAAGTTCAGCGACTTATCACCGTAACTAAGGCCTCATCGAAATGGCTATATTTTGAAAGCAATGACGGGAGTTTTGTAAACAATGAGTAACTATTCTCTTTGTACTGGATGCGACATTTTTACGTAGTGAAATTCCCATATTTTTATGTCACATTTTTTAAAATTATTTTCAGCTATTGAGCAATGTGTGCTGTTGGATTTTAATTGATATAATTGATAATTTTTGCTCTTTAAATCTTTGAGCTTGAGTTTGACTGACCCAGGCTGTTTATTTCATTTAGTGTATCCTGATATGATACACATTTTCCCTTTCTCTTTAGAAGGCGGCTTTTAGAGGTTTTCGGGGAAAAAAAATACGCATATATATATATATATATATATATATATATATATATATATATATATATATATATATATATATATATATATATATATATATATATATATATATATATATATATATATATATATATATATATAGATATATAGATATATATATACAGGTAGTTATCAAAAATTTTTGGGAATCGCTACTCTGCCGTAAATGTTCTGTTTATAAAGGTGCCCTTCTAACTTCAATCGCTCATACTGGTGACTCTATATGGTGATTGAGTTCTGTGGTCACTTTTGCTGCTGTTGTTCGCTTTTAGACATTACAATCCACTTCAATACCTGTCAGTTTATTTCACTGAGCTTCTCTTTCCGCCCACTATTTTGCTTTGCCGAGCTTGTCTTACCGCGCTGTGAGAATGCTGTCATGACTTTAGATACTGTACTTTTAGATGCCCCAAAAAGTTGAAATGTTTCAGTTACACTTGCTTCAGCTAGACGCGCTCAAACAATTTGGCCTCTTTAAAAATTTTTGAGGTCCGACATTTCACGTGCTTGAAAAAAAATTTAAGACTTCCAGAATAAAATTACACTTCCATTAAACTACCAAATAGTACCAGAATATGTACATTGCTATTTTAACTAATTTTATTCTTTATTACTTACAAAGCGCATTCAAAAATGTCACTTTTAGTCTCAGGTGTTTCCATTATTGTTATAACTACCTATATATATATATATATATATATATATATATATATATATATATATATATATATATATATATATATATATATATATATATATTAATGAAAAAATATAAGCAATCATATTGTACTATGACAGAATTTAAAAAGTTTTCCTAATTGTGGAAAACTTTGAATAATTAAATTTTCCTCAGTGCACCTTAACCATTCATTCATGTATCTCTATAATCTATCCATTTAAAGAATCTATACATATATTATTTATTTATACATCAATAATTTTCATACTTATAATTCACTTTTCTTTGAACTCCCTCGGCAAAATTAAATCCCTACTGCAGGTTCGCATCTAAGAGAGCCCAGATGCTTCTTTTTGGTGGGAAACTGGTCATCAAAATTATCTGTGTCATTGACACCTGCGCCTTTATGGTGGAACATGAAAGACTGGATGCCGTATCTGGGGATTGCAATAGGTCTGAAAAAGGCTAAATAGCCTACTGCAGCCCCATTAGAAATAAATAAAGAAAAAATTCACTTTATACCCAAAATTGTGAAATATGACAACGAAACAATATGTTTTTTAACCATTTTTACGAAATTTATGATACCGGTATTCCGGTATCATGTTTTAAAAAACAGAGGTGCCCATTCCCCCAAGTTCAATGGCGCAAATTACCCCCCCCCCAAATTTTTCAACCCTCTTTCCCTTTTTATTTTTAGCTCTCTATTTTTATTTTATTATTTTTTTTAAATATTTTTTATTTATTTATTTTTTAATATTTTTTATTTATTTTTTTTAAATATTTCGAATTGAATTAATTTTTTTCAGAATTTTTTGAGCAATCACGATTGTTTATTGTTCTTTTTTGGCTGTTTTTGGCGTCTTTTGATTTTTCCCACCGCCACCCTCCGCACCATCACCGTCGACCGGCTCCTCACGATGCTGCTCCTGTAGCGAAATTCGTCTCCAGGTTGCATCCATGTCCTACACACACGCACACAAACACATACATACACACACATACACATACATACACCTACACACATACACATACACCTACACACATACACCTACACACACATACACCTACACACACATACACCTACACACATACACCTACACACATACACCTACACACACATACACCTACACACACATACACCTACACTTACACACACGCATACATACAGACACCCACACATACACACACAAAAACATACACACATACACACAACTACCCACACATTCATGCCTGCACACAGACCCAAACACATATGCCTACACACACATACACATACCCCCCCACACACACATTCATACACACACCCACACATACACACACACCACCATACACACACATACATACAACTACCCACACACTTATGCCACCACACAGACACAAACACACATGCCTACATACGCATAACCCCTACACACAAACACATACCCCCCCACACAAACACACACGCCTACATACACACTCGTGATTGCGAAAAACATAATTTGAATTCAAGATGTCAAAATTCAAATTAATTTTTTTTATTTATTTTTAATTATTATTATTAATTTATTTGAAAAGTCCTGTGCTACGCCAATGACATACACACAACCACACACACACAAACTAAATAAATTAATGAAATACAACATAAACAGAATAAAATAAATAATTGAAATAACAAATAAATCAATAAATAAATTTAGATAAATAAATAAATTACCCCCCCCCCCCTCCTTTTTTTGGCGTAACTTTCTCCATAATCCCCCTGCGGGCATACCCCTGTTAAAAAATACCAAAAACCGAAACGCAGATCGGTATTGCATTTTTAGTCCGATATATTGCAATCACTACCTGGTACTCAGCTCACTTCGTTAGTGCCTGTGGCATATGCATTTCAACGCTGCTCAGCGCAGCGCAACGTCGCTTAATGAGCGACAAAAGAGTTCTTTTGGGTGAGCAGAGGCGAAACCACAGGTTGAACAGCAGCTATTAAGGACAATAAGGGCCCAGGAAATGCATTTTACGTCTCTTTCCGACTTGATTGGAGAGTTTAATATCTGCCCGGATATACACTGGGTCACCATCTTCTATGTGTCACCAGGAAGTCTTTTATCAGAAAGGAAGGAAAAGAGACACAAAAAGCTTCGATCTCAGAGATTAATAGATCAATTTTGTTGAAAGTTTTTTGAAAACGGGGAGAAATCGAAGGTTAAATCAAAGACACTTCTTAACCCTTCGATGGCCACAAGCTTTGGAGTAGAATATGAAAGTTTGCGGTGTTTTCAAAAAAAAAAAAAGTTTAATTTTTTGAACAATATATAATTATTTGTTAGCTAATATAGTGCTACCTCCGTTACAGAGCACCTCTTTTTCTTTGATATTTTTTCTGGTCCCATTCTCTTAACATAAGGGCCTTTACGTATTTACTTCTGATGAAGGGATACATACATGTGGGGGGGGGGGAGAAAAAAAATACAAAACTCAATTTGTTAATGAATAAGAAATGGCGAATTCACTGGATTTCAAAGTTCAGTTTTCGTCAAAAAATTAAATTAAAAAGTCGTTTTCAAGTTGGTCTGTAGAAACATTTTGCGCTACGGTTTCGAGCCCTTGTGTCCTGATCTAACTAATCGAGGAAATTAGAACAAACTTCTTGTGCAGAAAAAAAAGCTCTTTCGAATTGTGATTCTTGGTTTTATGGGAAAGTTAAGGGATGTGTGAAATCTTTCATCCCCTTATAGGCAAGGCTTAATCTCTAACTAAAGAATTGGGGGAGCCCTATGACCATCAGAACTTATTTTAATGCGTAAAAAAAGCTGAATGCGTCTACAATGAGAAAAGTCACATAAAACTGAAAAGAAAGGCAGAAGCAGAGCTACCGTGAGCTATCATGCAAGTTAACCCATCCCAATTCATTTGAATTTTTAACTTCAAAAAATCATTAAAAAAAAGAAAAAAAAACAATTCGAAAATATTTAGTTTCAAGTTCTCCGAAGTGCAAATCCCGGGGGTTCGAAGTAATTTTGTACCAAATTTCCTAACTGCAGTTGCTATAAGGTCTCTTGGACGTGTGGAAGTCTCATGTACAATATAATAATTTCTCTGACAAAAACTTTTTTGAACCGTATATAGTTATATTTTTTAAGATAACTTGGGGGGGGGGAGGGGGCTCTGCCCCCTGGCTCGTTAACGCTCACCAATCCCTGAAGATTGCTTCGCAATCTTATTTGATTCGCAAAGATTTAAATCGGCAGTTAAAAAGAAACCGATTAAAAACGCATTCTGAGCTCCCTTTGGGACAAAAAGCATTGTGGCCTGGGTTTCAAAATAATTTGTATACGAACTTGCTGAGCGATAAGGGCTAGGAGGCTCCTGAGCATTGCAAAACTGCAGTTGTGTAAGTTTGAAAAGTCGCTTTCATATTCCTGGTCTCTAGTAGCATATTTTGCTTTTTAGCTCGAGATTTGAATTGAGTTTAGCCTAAGATTTTCTGTTAAAATCGAGTATCGGCACATATACATACGTAACATCTACTGCGAAAAAAAAAAATTAGGCATCATTCAAAACAATTCAAAAAGAGAAAATTTGAACAACAGAGAAACAACATTGTCTCCTAATTTGTCGAATCAATTAGTTAAATCCCCCCCCCCCAGTTTTTTCGGGGAGGTCACAGTGACCTCCGGTGACTTCCCATCGGGAAGACGCTGTGTGTGTGGGGGGGAGGGGCAATGTCTTAAGGTCCCTGGGAACGTCTAACTAATAGTTTAATTAAAAGTTTAGTTTTCTTATTTATTTATTATTCCTTTCACTAGTATCTCAAATAATAATTGTTTAATATTGTATTTTAGTTCGTTTTAGTAATATAAGGAATCATGTCGCACAATAAATTCTCACCTCCGTTACCTAAACACAAAACGCCATTTCTCATTAACACGTGGCAGTAATGAATCACATTTTCCATGATACAATTGAGCGCCCTTGTTTATTTTCAACCATAAAGAAGTTGTGAAATTTTTGTCGAAAAACAAGAAGATAGATTTTGTTTGAAAAACTAAGCCTGGTTATTGTGAGCTTTCACCTCCGTGAACTTGAATTTCAGGAATGTAAACAAATGTAAAAAAGGAAGTGAACATGTTGTCATGTGTTTAACATGTGTAGATTGTAGCAACGAAGAAAAAAAAATATTTACCTGAAAAATGTATCCATTAGGCCTATTTTAATCGAAAATTCCTCACCTCCGTGACAGACCTTATCAATGTCATTATTTCTGAGGTGTTAAATGATGGAGGAGAAATACATCAATATTAGGCATTCTACCAAAATTAAAAATTGCCAGTATATTCTCAAATTTACTAACGACTATTTTTTACGACAAATTTGAACTAAAAGGCTAACTAAAAATTAAGCCGTACTTAAATTAAGAGAACTTAATATTAGACTCCCACTCTTCATTAAAATAACTCATTGTTTGCACAATTAACAAAATTACCACTTTGATATGAAATTAACCTCGATTTTTAAACAAAAAAGTTTTTTCTTTTTTTATTTACATGAACAAAGCATTTTTTAATTTTTTTTTTTATTTATGAGTAAAATAATTGGAACTTAGCTGGGCCATTGTTTATGGTTACTTCTAGTAGTTAACATTTTCATGTAAGAATGAAAAAAATACAAAGGTTTTTTAATTTGAAAAATATTTGCGTTCAAAAGTTACAATTTCTGGAGAATGACCCAAACAAAGCACAAGTTCTTAAGAAAATACAGCATATAGCTATTTCAAAGCTACAATGGAACCTCTTCATCGGTGTAAAAAACTCATTCTACAAAAAGAATGTCGCGGGAGAGCTCAGCATTGGTGGTGAGTTTTTTGCACTGATGAAGAGGCTTCATTGTGGCCTTGAAATAGCTATATGTTGTTAGCTGTATTTTCTCAAGAATTTGTGCTTTATGTACTTTGGTTTTTCACTTTGATCATATTGTTGCACAAAGCATATTTGCTCATTTTTCATTCAACTTGTTATACATTCAAATTATTTTTACACACACACAAAAAAAAAAAAAATATTTTGGACGACAGAGTCACTCCTCGTTCTAACTACAGTACTGCAAATACTTTTTTTATTTTATTATTTTACTTTTATTTATTTATTTATTCCCTTTTTTGAGCAATCACGAATTACTTATTGTTTTAACTTTAACGTTGAATGACGTCCGCGTCCTTTGCTTTTACTTTTCTATGCTTATCATGCAGGCGTCCATGTGCCTCGGAATCGAGTTATTTATAAACTACCTTCCCAACTTCATTTAATCTTTTTTTCGCGAAAACAATATCCAGCACACAACATCCAGCATCCAACCCCTATTCTTCATTTGAACTTTGACGTCTTGAATTCAAATTATAATTACTATAAAAGCCATAAGTAGAAACAAGAAACCTAACGAGAAGGGTCCTATCGCAATTCGTGATTGCGAAAAACATACAATTTGAGTTCTAGGCGTCAAAATTCAAATGATTTTTAAATTTTTTCTTTTTTTCCTCTTATTTCTCTGCACCGGCACTAAGTACTTCTTTTTTTCTCATCACATTTATTAACTCTTCATCATCTAATCTTTTCTCACACACAGATCAAAATGACGATTTATAACTATCTGAAGAAAGATCATTATAGACCAATAAGTGACCTTTGCTTCGACTCTCACCCTTCAACAACCAGCCATCATATTCAAAGCTCCTTACAAATTAGCCGACCAGATACGACTAAGTACTCTGGCAAAGCGACTAATGAGACAGTGGCCAATATCACCATTGTGAGTCATTAATTCGGAGGATTAAAAAGACAATAGCTTCTTTACTTGTACAATTTTTTTTTCACTCCAATCATCGTTAATGATCGATTTCGAAGGTTATTGTATAATAAAATAGAGCATTTAATTCATCACATCATTTGAAAGTTTGCTCGTTTCTTAAGTTCTTTGCTGTTTTTTTGGAGATCAAGGAATTGCAAAGCTCTATTGAAACCCTAATTTATTTTTTTATAATCTGTTTTTATCATTTTATTCACATAGTGATATTTTTTTTTTAGTTATTGTTTTTATTTGATTCGTTCAAGCATCAACATTTTAGTAGGATAAACTACAAAGTAGTTTCACCATTTTGTATAAGTTTCTTCAAATTCTATTTTGTTTTCCTGATAAAATCACAGGACAAAAATTGAAGATTTTCCTACGCGTCAATAAATATATCAGGATTAATAAAAAATGAATCTTTTTTCTGTTTTATTTACTGTAGTTCAATTTTTTCAGTAATAGTTAAAAATGGATGTATTGTTAGTAATTGATCACTTGCGTCGTATCCAGTAAATGACCAGGGTCAGTCAGTAGTTGATCATTTTTTACACAGCGAAAATCCTGATCTATACTATTAAAATCCAACCATATCTATGTACATGCTTATCTGGGGTGAATTCATAAATTTTCCAGATCCGATATACTAAAATTAGAGATGGACAAGACTTGACACTTGACGGGTGCAACAAAAATACGTGTTGACCCTTTCAAGCTCTTAGGTTTCGGCCAGATTGCCAGCCCTTAAACGATAACATATATATATATGTTTATTGACTCATCTCTCTCCCAATTCAGAAACGAAGTCTGGATGCGCCACTGAATCTTAACGACGAGGATTTCCGTTTCAGATTCAGGGGTTCAGGTGAATATCGTCGCCTCAGAGAAGAATAAGATATCTAATCCCAGAAATAACACTAAGACATCTTACTATTGCTCTGATGCGACGATATATAATATTTATTCAGCGTCTGTAGGATGTAAGATATTGCGCTGTTAAAGAAGAGCTAGCTCTAAGCATAGAATATATAAGGTAAACACAACAGTCGTGGCCACTTCAGGGTTAATATTTGAAAAAAGAAGATTCCAGATTTCCCAATGGATTTAAAAGTGCATCAAACGTGCAGGAGGTATTCCTGCACTTTTGAAGCCATTGAGAAACCTGGGAAACCTTGAAGTGGCCACTACTGAAGCATTATTAAGCACTAGCCACTAATATGTTGTGACCTCATATAGCGAAGATACTGAAAATGCTTAATACTAGCTGTTAGACAGTTAACAATGTTTAGCAAACCTTAAACTAGGTCATATTTTGTTAGAAAGGTAAATATTTTCCCAAAAAAGCAATAACGGAACGGCGTTCCGGCACCAAACCATCCCTAATATGCATTTATATACGCTTTTGAAAAATGGAGGCCACCAAACGCACCACCCCCTCCAGTTTTTTGCTTTAGCGAACGACGAACCGGAGGCTGTATCTTAGGGTGGTTCGGAAAAATCTTTTTTTTTTGTTTCGGAATCGCGTTGCCTCTCAAAAGTGGTAGTTTGGTATCCTCAATTGGGAAAAAATCGTTAAAAAATTCTAAGTTGACATCTTCAGTTCGCGCATAAGGCTGAAAGTTTGAAAAAAATGTGCTAAAAATTGAAATTTTCAGAAAATAAAATAGTTTTTTTTTTTTTTCATAATGCAGAAGCCATAAATTTTCAGTACATGGCGAAGATAGAACCTAAAAAATAGTTGATAGCTTTAACATACGATCTTTATAGTTCGCGCATACGCCTTAGATTGAGCAGGAGATTTTAGCTCAATTTAAGGCGTATGCGCAAAAGAAAGACAGACCGTATATAAAAGCTATAATATATATATTTTTTCTTTTTGGTTCAAATTACGCTATATACTGACAATTTATGGCTGTCGCGTTAAAAAAATATAAAAAAAATTTATTTTATTATTTTCTGAAAATTTCAATTTTTGGCGTATTTTTTCAAACTTTCAGCCTCATGCGCGAATTGAAGTTGTCCAACTTAGAATTTTTTTTATTATTTTTCCCCAATTGAGGATACTAAACTATAACTTTTGAGAGGTAACGCGATTCCGAAATAACGAAATCAATTTTTTCGAACCACCCTCTGCATCATTAACTTTCCACTAAAACCATCTCTCTCATCATCTTTTTATTCTATTTTTAAAAATATGTTTTATAACAAACGTTCCTTCAGTTACGAATTGTTTCACGTTATTCTTCTTCGTGCCACATCAGGATCGATGTTCACTCGTCGCACTGCTCCTCATTACCTTATGAAAATGTTAATCTTTCTTATGGTAAATCTTTCTCACGCTTTTGTATAACCGTGTTTTTGTGTAAACCTCCCGCCCCCCCCCCTTACTTTTAGTGTTTCATAGATTTTTTTTTTTTTCACTTTTGTACAAAAAGACGATTAATTCTGATGCATAAATATTTCACTTGACTTCTCTGTAAACATTTAGTTTCGACGGTTTTATCCTATTACTCACAGTGACTTGTAGACAAATTCAATATTATACTTGAAGAAATAAAATCCTTTCAGACAGAGCGCGTCGTTTCCATTGGCAATTTTGGAAGAGAGTCTTTCAAATGCTAAAGGATTTTTTTCCCCTTTATTTCTCCAAAAGCAAGTTCATATTTATTTACAGACATACAAAATAAATGAAAAAAGGATTCCATTAATTTATTCTTTATGCATTTAAAATATGCATAATGCACAGCTGCGCAAGAAAGAAAAACTTAATATGCTTTACATAACGAATTAAAAAAAAAAACACTAGTGTACATAAACCTTTTGTTTAATTACCAGCACCAATATTTAATCGATCTGTAAAGTATATAAGAAGTTAGTACATTTCTTACGAAAAATGATTTGGGTGTTCTTATCTTTTCATTATGCATGTTTCTTTTTTTACCATTCGTGAATTGCCTATTTTCCTCACTTGACTAATGTTGATGTTGTGCTAATTTTTCAGATGGTAATGACGACGAGAATAAGCTAAAGCGTTGTTTTAATAGTTATTGAGAGATCGACTTTTCGACGCCGTGGTTACAAATCGTTTGCGTTCATTCAAAGCTTAAGCAGATTTTACCTTTAAAAGGGGAGGGGGTCTGTAAAATAACGTTTTTTAGGAAAAACATCAACATAGATGAAATTAAAAAGATCAAATTAAAAAAATCCAGATTACTAATTGCCATCATTGAAGATTGGTAAGAAATAAAAATATATAACGTTAATTCGCTATAATTAATCTTTGTGATTCGTGTACTGGTTGATATCGCCATAAAATCTTCGTCTTTATTACTGCATCCTAATCACTATTTCTTTTTTTTACGAATATGACTCGTATTATCTATTCTAGAAAATCACTAGTCGTAATATGGCGGGTGCAAATGTCTCGGCCATTTCCATTCCATTTGAAGAAACAAGAAACTCAACGAGTAGGATCCTATCGCAAATCGTGAATGCGAGGAAAATAATTTGAATTCAAAACATCAGAATTCAAATGAATGCTTAATGTCTTTTTATTTATTTCTTTAAAGCAAAATAGAGTTAAAAGGTTCAACTTGGTTGGTTGCTTGGTTGAACTATAGCGAATTCAGTTAAATAGGAAATATCTTTCTTTTGTTTACTGGCTAAACAAAGAAGGAAAAACTTTTCCGGAGAAATGATATTTTTACTATTTCATTGGTCTGAAAAGATTTTGTCACCTTCTATTTTTTGGGAGACAACGGGGAAGCGCGCAATCCGAATAAGCGATGTATAAAAGGGAAAATATAGCTAGCAGTATATGTATGTGTAAAGTGTGTGCGCGTGTCTCTCTGCGTTCTATTCAAAGGAAATCTTTATGACTACGAAATTTTGAAAGATATAAATGGCTATCTTTCGTTCATACGCAGTGGGAAATTAATTGCTTTAAATGTACATAGCAGGGGAATAGGGGGGGCAAAATGAAATAGTGGAACAAAGTGAAAAGGTGAAAGAGTTATTCTGCGTTTAGCCCCACCTATCTGGTAATATTTTAACAATGTAGTTGCACAAAGAGTATATTCCAGTCAAGAAAAAAAAAAACGCTGAATATTAAAGCTTATGATAATACAGGCAATTTTCAAAAACTGACACTCTTATTATAATATTTGTTGTAAGTTTGTAAGTCAAAAATTATTTTTGGTATTTTAAAATAATAAAGTTCTTGTTATTAACATTTTATATATGAATTGAGACCTTATAATAAGCGGTGAAATATTTATTTAGTTAATATTAAATTTATTTGTATTTTCAATATTTTGCTGAAGTAATCTAGTACATGCGGAGGAAAGTATATTTCGTAACTCACTCGAACTTTTACTAAAACATTTACGTATTCTTTTATTGATTATTTCATTTACGTTCTTAAATTTAGTTATTCACTTATTTATTCATCCATTCACTTATTTTCGTATTCATTCGCTCTTTTACTCACTCATATGTTTTTCTTCAAATATTAATTAAGAAATTAAATTATTCTTTTATTGTTCCATTTCTTTTCATTTATTCATCCAAAATTTTATTTAAAGATTTATTTGATCAAAAATGCTTTTTATAATCAAATAGAAAATACTTCATTGCAAAAATATTTCAGTTTTCACTTTGCCCCATAAAAAAAAGTGAAAATTTTCCACTTTTTTTGAAGACTCAAAATTACTGCCAAAAAAAAAAAATGTTTTAATGCAAATTTTATATCAAATAAACTGTTCTTTCTTGTTGTACTGTAATTTTCTAAACAAATTTCCAATTTGTTAATTTTGAAAAAGCTCAGTCATCTTAGCCATTTCACTTTGTCCCACATTCCCCTGCATGAAATTTTCAATATTTTTATTTCAAATTTTAGAGCAATGACTAGTCTCATTCAGCCTCTGTGAGCTTGTTTTTAAACTCCACAAATCTTAGGACCATTTCTACTACTTCAAAATCGGAATTCATAAATCAGCAGCACAAAACCGCATGGGAGGAAAATAAATAAAACTATAGCATTTCTTGCTCGTTTCAAAATCCAAAAACGTAAAAGCCTCTCTTCAAAATCACTAATGTAAGGCCTCCCTTCTTCAAACCCCACTAAAGTAAGGGCCTCTCCTTCAAAGTTCACTGATGTAAAAAGCTCTCCTTCTTCAAAAAATCCCTCTTCTCCAAAGTAAACTAATGTAAGGGCTTCTGTCTCTGCTGCAAAATCCTCTACTGTAAGATCCTCTCCAAAATTTACTAATGTAATGGTCTCTTCAAAATAAACTAATGTAAAATCGAGTAATGTAAGGGACTCTCCACCTCTCCTCCTCCTTCCTTAAAATCTACTGAAAGTCTTCATTCTCCTGATTCCGCGATCAGAGTTGACCACAACTCACATGCTTCTACTGGAGATAATAGATTTAGCTTTATAAAGGATTGAAATAAAGCATAAAAAGAGTTTGATATTTTCATTTCCTCTTTTTTTTCTCCTCTCTGTTTCTCTCCATGACGTATTTATTTGTACGTCCGTTTGCGCTTGACCTTCGGTTAAATTCTCTGTCCACTTTCACAAAAGGGCGTCGGCATTGTTTCGGGAATTTCCGGACCCCCCTCATGCACAAAGCTCTCGGCCGACTTCGGTCATCGTCGAACGCGGTCGTTGATCGTCGCGCATCGTCGGGAAAGAGAGGAAGCGTATTTTCGTCGGAATTCGATTCTTTCCGAAGTTGTTTCGCTTCGGCCGAAGGACACCCTAACGTTCAACTTTTTTTTCTTTTTTTAATTTGCTATTCTACAATCAGAGCGAAGAAGGAGTTAAGAGCTTTTGTGCCTGGAAAAACGGGCCTTTTGGTCATTTAACAGATCATGGGCGTTTACTCCAGAGTGTTTGTTTTCGCTTCTGGGATATTTGTCTGCGTAGAATGGCATCATGAACTTGATTTTTTTCTTCCCTTTTTTTATTTGCGGTCGCTTTTTGTTGGTTTCGCGAAATCGGAAGACAGAACAGAAAGGAGTGAACTTCCGCGCCCAATTTTATGGCCTCGTTCGCCGTAAACGATAGGAATGAGGTAAGAAAAAGTCACTCAACAAATAGGAAACAACTTGTCGCACAAGCAGCAATTGAAGAATTTGTCAAAAGCAACGAAGTCGATTATTTACAATCATAGGAAACATGCTTTGCATTCCAATGGGGACTTTTAGAGAATATTAAACTTATTCAAAAGGGATTTTTTGATGCTTTTCTTCTATAAAACTCTGATGGGGTTTTAAAAAATAAAGTTGATATTATATGGATTTTTTTTTCTCATTCTAGAAGGGATGTTTGGAGCTTTTTTACGTATCCGGGTAGATATTTTTAGAGTTGACGAAATTTGAAAACTTTCACCCTTTTCGGGGATTTTGAGAAATTGATACCCCTATTTAATGAGAAATTTTCGGGAACATTTTTATTTTTCTTGTGAGAAGTTCCGAAGACTATTTTTAGTGGGACTAACGGAAATTTTTAGGGATTGTTATCTTCAGTCTGATGGGGATTTTTAAGGACTGTTGTCCTTAACTTTGCTGGGCATACCTCCAAATTACGCCGAATGATGATAACTTTGCTGAATGGAACTCCAAATTTCGCCGAATAAGAAACTTTTTCGAAGGTCACAGTGACCTTCAGTAACCTCCCATCGGGGTGCAGTTGGGGTAAAGGGAAACATGGGGAAAATGGAAACAAGCTCTATTTCCACACCTGTGGCAATTTTTTGCAACTAAATTGTTGGTTGCTGTAGACTAGGTAACGCAAGTTTTCAAACAGTTATGTAGGCATCATCATTGTTTGAAGATGACATTGAAAAAAGTTATTTTTCAAAGTTAAAAGGTCTTACATTTCTCTCTCCAGCAGGTGTACAAATGCGTAGTTTTAATTAGTTTTACTTCTTACGTGGAAGCTTTTTAAAAACATTTATTAATTTCACCATTGCAGCTGTTTTGATGGGGAATTTAGGTGTCTCCATTTCCGTCCCCAAGTACTGTTGTACTCTGGGGTAAATGAAAAAAACAACGGTTTCCATTTTTTCTATTTTTTTTGGAAGATTAAACTTTGTAAATCACTCATTTTTGTATATTTTACACAGCTACAGCACATAATTTAATTTCGTGAATGATTTTTTTTTTTTTTTTTGGTAAATGATTTCGGATTAAATTTGGAAGATTCAGTGACAAGGAATTGAGTATTGTTGGTGCAAAAAGATGAAAACAGTCGGAGAAAAACCGGAATTTTTTTGGGAAAAAAACCGTTTATTTTTTCGAAGGAGTTTATTTCCACTCTGAAATATTGAAGAATTAATTTTTTTTTTTCTACTTTTCAGGAAGATTTAATTGAAATTTTCAGCAAAAAGTGATTAGAAATTTCTTATACTTAAATTCTGATGCAATTTCCCCTCCCCCCTTGTATGTTAAAATACTGTCTAACTTTGATAATGCAAGTTGTTGTTTGACAATATAATTTGCATATTGATCAAAAAACATTTAATACTTTTTGTAAAAAAATAAATAAATAAATAAATAAAATAAAAAAATAAAAAATAAACCACTATCTTCAGTGAAGAATTTATTTTCCTTCATAAAACGTCATAACTTTAATCACAGAACTATGTTTCTGCTGACTGTGCGAACCAAATGTACAGGATGCGGCAAAAAAAAACCGGCAAGCAATTTTCCTATAAATAAATTAACAAAACACAAAAAATAATAATATGAGCAGACCTTTAGCAATCAATAAATTAATTAGTTTGAAACTAGCCTCCTTTTGAAGTAATACAGAGGTGCAACTGCTTATTGAAATTTTCATTCAAGGGCTCCGCAAGTCCTTTAATCATTCCTATTCCCTATAAAGCAATTGGTTTAGAGAATCCAAACTTATGTGTAGTTTAGGGTAGACCTTTGACTCTAAAACAGGCCATACAGTGTAATAAATGGGATTGAGGTCTAGCGAGTAGAGCGTCCATTTTAAAGATGATATCATATCAAAAACAATGCGCCTTACACCACTTTTGTTTTTTTAGCCGTATGAGCTGGCGTGGAGTCGAATTGAAATGTCCAGTCTACATTGCTACGCTGAAGTGCTTTTAGTTCCACAGAAGTACAACAGCTTCTAAAATGTCCTTCTGGTACACTTTTTGATTCATTTTATGGCCTTCATCCACAAAAATCAGAGATTTTTTGTTACTTGCTTGGCCGATACTAGCAGGTGTGCAGCGCGTGCACCGCCCACGGGTCGCCAAAGTAAGAGGCGGCCGTAGGCCGCATACATTTCTATTAATCAAGCAAAATTTCTCAAGAATTTCTCACAACAAAACTTTAAATTAGTCGAATAGTCTTTTTTAACTGAAATTTAAATCTTATTAAAGAATCAAAGTAAGAGCTGTAAGTATGATCTGGTTGAACGGTAAATCAGTTAAAGGTATCTCTTCCAGCGTGGACTTGCGGCCCGTCTCAAACGTTTCTGGCATCTTTGGAGTCATACTTATATGCCTGAACTTTTTGGAACTCGTAAACTTCTGTTTGAGCTGTTTTTGCCTTTAGTCGCACTTATCGGTCGCAAATTTCCATCTTACGAACAACTTCTCTCGTGGAAACCCAAGAATTTTATTGAACTCATATTTGGATGACCTGACGATTAACTGAAATGTTCACTGTTCGTTTTTGTACACTTTCCGGGCACCGACTATCATTTCCAAGCCACTTAAAGCAGCACACCGCATCAAATACTGTTTGCAGAGGCACAACAAGCAAACGAACTGTGTTTCTACTTGGTGAAACAACTTTAAAATAGCAGGTCTTTTGCTTAAAATTGTAAGAAAACCGAAAAACAATACATAAACTAAGAGACATATTGTAAATAATTTTCTAATAAAGTGAGAGATACTCATTAAAATGAAATTATTTTACTTTTATTCGACTTTGTCCGAGGTTTCTTTCTTTCTTTTTTTTTTTTTTTTTTTGCTGCACTCAGTATACTGCCGTGCTAAGCACGAAAGTGGAATCTGCAGTTGAGCTCAAGCTGAGATATTGTGTTTTGAAGTTCGGTTCTTCCATACATTTGATTCAAATGTCTTTTTTCTTTTCTTTTTTTTTCCAGAATTTTTTTAACAAAGTAGTTCATGATCAAATGGCCCTAACACATTTTATTTATTAAGTAAAATACGGAATAGAGAAAAACTTGGTTATAATAACTCAGTTTTGTTCAAAGGTGCAGGTATGACTACTTTTACTATGGTGTTTAGCACGGCCGTATGAATAAACTGAAACTCCAGTTTAGTTTTGGTTCAAATTTAGAAACCATTACGCAGTTTTGTTTTGGGTTTTCTGTTGGAAAGAAAAAAAAAAGTTTTGATTTGGACTTAGCCTGGATTGGAAAAAAATCAAAACTCAATAGCTTTCATTTTCAGACAGTAAAGTTACACTGAAAGGAAGGGAAATCATACTTATTTTTCTTTCAAACAATATCAATCATGTTTTAAAGTGAAAACTTACAATTACTTCAATTTTCAAAGGCAATCTAAAAAAGAAAATGTACTTGTTATGATTGGACGCACCTTACCCAATGTTATTGATTGAACGACGATTTGACTTATTTCTAGTGTTTGACAAAGAATGCTCTCAGTTATAAAACAAGTTTTTTTTTTTTCTAATTAAACTTACTTTTATGTGTACTTCCTGTCAAACAGAAAAAGAAGATATTTGGATTGCATTTATTTTTAATGCTTAACCCTTTACATGTTCCCAGTAACACAGAGTTATTAAGAAATCCTATTTTTATTCGTAAAAAAAAATCAATTTTTCCATTTTTTTTCCCATTTTCTTCTTGAAAAAAACCCGGTAAAAAACCGTTTTTTTTCTGACTGATTATGTACTGCGACTATCTAACATTAATCTCATGGAGAAATTAATGGGGTGCTTTCCTCTACTCGTGTCATCTCCGAAAATGCGTAATTTTCTTATCTTTGCTAAATTGAACTTGAATCATTCATTAAAAAGAAAAAAAAACGAAATGTCACTTCATTTATATTTTATGAACATGTTGTACATAAATTGAGCATGCTTTCGTTTCTACTGCTGCTGACGATCACATCTGAGTCATTTTCAAAATATTCATACACGTACATCAAACTAGCTTATAACGAGCCCTGATTTAACGAAAACACGGATGTAACGGAGAAATCTGAAATATTTGCTTGGTACAAAGTTTAGTCTGTGGGAGCATAACTCGCTTTTAACGAGCAAACCCCGCTTAAAGCGAGCAATATTTATGATTCATAAAATTTGTATAGACTTCCGGACTAAAATTATTTTAGAAAATAAAAATTAGTTGAAAAAAAGAGTCAAGTAAAATAAACTTTTTTTAAGGTGAGTATTTTTATTCAATGTCAAATCCATTAACCCAATTTTTTATGTTAACAATTAAGTTTATTACTGTCTTTTGCTTGATACAATTTTTTTTATTTAATCTTTTTTTTTTTTTTTTAACAATTTTGCTTTATTCCTTATTGTTATTAATCAGCATGTAGGCTTTGGAAGATATTTTACTGTTACTGTCAAATCCGTTATCAGTCAAGTCGGCTACCATGTTACTGGTAACAGAATTAACATTTCTTCCAAACATCTTAGAATAAGTTGTTTTTATTCGAATTCAAACATTCACGAAGTATAGTATATACTATAGTATACGAAGTATAGTATTAAAATATTAGGCTCCTATGGGCACAAAACCTCAACATTGCTTTTAAGTTTGAGATTTTTTTTATTCATTCGTGAACCTATAAAACCAATTGAAAATGTTTGGTAGCGGACTTGACACATTCACCTATCACAATTTTGAGAACAGTTCACGAAAAAATTTAAAAAGAAATTCTTTACTTCATTATGCTTTCAGATACATCTAACATATACAGAAGCTATCATTTGACTTTTAATGCGAAACTTTAAAAAAAAATAAATTTATAAAAAAAAATTAAATTAATTTGAATTTTTCGCATCTTGAATTCAAATTATGTTATTCGCAATCACGAGCGTGTGTGTGTATGTATGCGCATGTGTGTTTGTGTAGACGCATGTGTGTGGGTGCGTGTGTGTGTATGTATGCATGTGTGTGCGTGTTGTGTATGCAGTGCTGTTTGTGTACGCGTGCGTGTGTGTGTAGGCGTTCGAGAGTGTGTGTATATTATAGGCATGTTTGTGTCTGTGTGCAGGCGTGAGTGTGGGTATGTGTGTGTAGCAGTGTGTGTATGTGTGCGTAGGCGTGTGTGTTTGTGTATGTGTGCGTGCGTGTGTGTGTGTGCGTGTGTGTGTAGGATATGGACGCAACCAGGAGACGGTTTTCGCAAGAGGAGCAGCATCGTGAGGTCGGTCGACGCGGCGGTGGTGCTGGCAGAGGGTGCTGGCGGGAAAATAAAATGATGGAAATTCAAAATCGTCAAGTGAGAACAATAAGCAATCGTGATTGCTCAAAAAATGGCTTTCCTAAATTGTTGAAAATGACCCATCTGTTCAACATGGACTTAAAAACACATTGCCATTAATTACACAAATAATGAAAAAATAGAACAAGATTTTTTGGCACAGAACAAAACTTGCAGTTAGCGAAATATTTCTTAAAAGTAACATTTGAAGAAGTCAAATTACTTTCTTTGCAACACTTAAATATGATGAAGGAAATGAAATGAGGCGTGAATTTGTATGTATAATAAGAAGCAGCAAATTGAAAATAAATCACTTGCACAGCCTTTGCCTTTTTTTTTCTGCTAAACTGTTTATTCTGTTTTAAAATAAACTGTTTGATTCTTTCGAAAGTTAAATTACTATCTTTCATAGAATGCTTCGAAGTGAAAAAAAGTTTTTCTTGGAGTTCATTGTGATTTAAAACCATAGATCTGTGAAATTTTAAAGGAATAGAAGTGCATTTTCCTCGACGTTCTTCAAACTTGAACATTCTTTTCTTCCAAAAGTAAGCCATAAACACGCCTGAGAGAACATTTAAGGCATATTTCTCCCGTGGAACCATTTTATGACGAGCCCCTTTTGTCATTTAAATGGACATTCGGAGGAAGTTGAGTTCAGAGCTCTCTATGTTTCGCATCCCAATTTGAATAAAACGAACATCTGAAAGGATTAAAATGATTTGGAATAGTTATTTTTCTTCACCCCCCTCCCAACCTTGAAATAGTTTGAGTAATATCTATATGGGTTATGATCAACGTTTCTCTATTCTCATTTTTTTGTGCTCTTAATTAAAAAAAAATCCAGCATTTATTTGAATTTTGATGTCTTGAATTCAAATTATGTTTTCTCAATCACGAATTTTCGATAGGAACCTACTCGTTAGGTTTCTTGAAAAGGAATGGAAATGGCCAAGAAATTTGCACCCGTCATTTTATGACTGGTGAATTTCTAGAGTAGGTAATACGAGGCATATCCATAAAAAAAGAAATGGGGATTAGGATACGGCAATAAAGGTCTTATGGCCGACATTCACCGGTACTATTGTTATAAAGTTTATTTACAGGTGCATAACGCTACGTATTCGTATTTCTTTTCAATCTTAAATGATGGGAATTAGTAATCCGGAAATTTTGTATTTAGAGGAAGTTTTGCTGTTTAAATTATATAGGTGTTTTTTCCTGAAAAAATGTAATTTTACGCAAAACACCCTTTTTAATGTAAAATTTGCTTGAATTAAGCTCTGAAAGAAAATATGAATAAAATCAAACAGCAGACGATTTGTAACTATGGCAACGAAAATTTCTCTCTAAATAAGTATTAAATACAACCGTTGTCATGGTAATCTGTAAAATCAGAGCGGCATCAACATTGGTCAAGTGAGGATTATAAGCAATTCGTGATTGCTAAGCAAAAAAAATTTGGAATTAAATTTTTTAAGTTTCCGATTTAAAACAAAGATCTCAAATGCATAATTAACAAATTTTCAATAGTGCAGCATCATTCGATTTTTCTAAGCTGCATCAAAAGGCGAGACATTTTCCCTGTAATCAACCGCTAAATGGATCGATTCCCCGCCAAATGAACAATAAAATTTATTTTCTTCATTGACACATTAACTTGGGTTTAGCATCATGACAACCCTAACGAAGGTAGTCATAAGTGGTGTTTGGTTGAAGCAAGTATAAATTAAAAAGTAATATCAAAAGTTTATCCGAAGGGAAGGCTCTTCACCGAACCCTTTTGACATTGTCGAAGTTTTAGAGAACACGAACACCCATGTTCTGTTGCTTTTCCTACTATGGATGTGTATTTTGTTTGGAATTCGATATTTAAATTGAATGATAATAAAAATCTTCTAATCATATATTTGAGAAATGAAATATTACCCAGTTTATATCATTCATAATTGTAATTTAAAAAGCGATTTTTATGTTCATTTGATGAAACGGAATTTGAGCTAAAAAATGGAATTTAGTTTACATACTTAGAAAATTGACTTTTTTACACTCTTTCTCCCTCCAAGAAGTCATTAGTAGTTGCTAAATTAAATGACTTTTCAACACCTTTTGTGGTGTTTAAAACTTTTTCATTAACAATCTGTCATCATCGGGTTTTAAAACGCCTTTCGATTCATCCTTGATTATAGCGTTAAATTAAGAGTACAGGCAAAAGCCTATGAGGGGAAAAAATGACATCAGTTTTGAATGTTCGTTAAGTTTCCGACTGAGAAACCAAATCAGACCCACAATTCAGACTGAGAGTGCCAAAACTTTTCGGGCTTCAGACAATTCGTTTATTTTATAAGATTCCCCCCCCCCCCTCTCTTGGTGTGATATTATAACCTTTTTTGCCCTGCGTCGAGCAAATGGTAACACATGATTGACTGAGAAATGCCTTCTCTTTCTCCCTCTTTTTCAATCTGAGGAAGGAAGTGTTAATAAGAGAGGTCATTATTCCGTTGTCGAATCTAATTTTGGTAATTGGATGAAGAGCGATAACTGGGAAGGGGTGGAAGGAAATCTCATTATTTGAAGCTGTAAGAGATGTTCTGTTTAGCAATTAAGATCATTAATATGCAGACGATTTCTCGCTTTCATCGGCTTCCGCCCGCACATACCACCTGGACTCTTAATGTTAACAGGGATTGGCTCTTTGCATAATCAACGACGCTTTGTTCTGTTTGCACTTAGTCTATTTCTTTCCCACTTTTTTTCTCTTTTCATATTTGAATAGAGAAGGAGCTGTTGACAGAATTCACTGTTAAGTTTTGAACAAATTAAGGTGAAATTCTTATTTTTTTTGGAGAAGTTGTAGATTAATCTCGTTTGGGATGACGAACAGATGAAAGCGCAGGTGTCCTATTCAGGGCCGCAGAGAACCGTGTCAATTTTGTCGCCGGTACCCCCCCCCCCCTCCCAAAAAAAACAAGAAAAAGAAAAAAAGAAAAGAAAAAAAGGAAGAAAAAGAAGAAAAGGGGGGGAGAGAAAAAAAATCAGAACTGCTTACTAGAAAATAATTAACTCTATTATAAGTGCCACAATAGTAAATACCAAAAGAATAAATTTTACTTAATC